>NW_011934362.1:90820-96504 GCF_000733215.1 Auxenochlorella protothecoides
ACGGCGGGCCCGCACAGCGCCGCAGCACGTGGACCTGGGGGCGGGTGGGATGTTGGGGGTGTTGTCCGGGGCCGGTGGGGTGCAGGTGTGTGAAGCGCGCGGCCGGGGCAGTGCCCTCTCTGTGCACGCAACTCTTGATGTCTCCGCCCTGTCCCCTGCAAGATGTATGGTCCCATAACACCACTCACCGACCCCGCGGCCCAGGGTCCACTTGGCGACGTCCAGGGCGGGGGGCTCCGACCCGCCGCCCCAGCCGGCCACCGACCAGGACCGGGCGCGCCACTGCATGGCGGCTGCCACGTCCCACCCCGCCACGCGCGCCACCGCATTCTCAAAGGTGGCCAGAGCATGGGGCACCCCGGCCCCAGCATCGCAGGACCTGGAGAGGAGGAATGGGGGAGGGGAGGTGGGGCACGCAGGTGAGCGTTGGAGGGCACAGGGGCTCGCCGCACATCTGGCCAGCGGCGCGGGCCTCGTTTGTCAGGATGAATGCACCTGGCGCTGAGGCTGAGCAGGGCTCTGTCGTGGAGGGCCTGGCGCAGCACCAGCCGGGCGTCCGGGGAGTGCAGTTGCAGGAAGCCGGCCGAGGTGCCCACCAGGATGGCGGCCGGCTGCGTGCCTGCATGTGCCGAGCCAGGGGCGGGGGGGGGGGGAATCTGTGAGCTGTGATGCTGCCGTACCTGCCGTGAGGAGGGCATCTGCAGGTCATGGAGGACAGGCTGGACACATCTGATTGCTGCCATCCCCAAACAGTATCCTCAACAATGATCTGCCTGGGACCAGCATGGACAGTGCCATGCCACGACACCACCGCACAAATTGCAACCGACCCACTCTTGGCGCCGGGGTCCCTCTCCATCACTGCGAGGCTGGTGATTCTCTCGGACTCAGTCAGCACGGTGTCAAAGGCGAGGTCGTGGGCACCGTCGCCCAGCCCCAGGACGACCAGCCTCTGACCAAGCCCCGCCACCAGCACGCTCCTGGAAAGCACAGGGCGACGTGTAGGCTCCACACCAATTATCCGAAACTGTTGTGACGCGGGCAAGGCCCTGCAGTCCCACCCAAGCCACTGCTCACCCCTCTGCGGTCTGGCTGGGGCCCAGAACCAGGCTAACAGATCCAGATTCCAGGGCCTGTAGTAGTTGGGCATGCTCCTCGCCCTGCCCTAGGGAGGGGTTGCCGTCATGCTGCAGCAGGAGTTTTGGAAGCGGTGCCAAACTCCGCCACTGCAACCCATCCATCGAGGGGCGGGGCGACCGTCAAGGCCGCGTCATTGTAACTGTTTTTATCATATTTGTGACATGCACCATAGTCCTTGCTCCCATGCAAGAACGAGATGCGGGATTGCACATTGCCGGTTTCGCGGAACCTAGCGCGCCCCAGATTTTGCGAACTTCTTGTGGGCGCGCCAGGATCTCCGTACCTGCAGCCAACATAAGCAACGCACACAAGCCCGCTTAAAGCTCAAGGGGCCCATTCTGTTCCTATGAAAATCATGTTCAGGTGACACGCCCCCGCTATGGCGTTCACAGACTTGACAGAATGCTTTTGGACCATGCAGTAGTCACCTGGCATCCCCTCACCCCTCTTCTTCGCCTAGAGTGATATTTACTTTGCGCTGCGCCCTGCTCCACATCTTCTTGACATGAATCATAGTATTGATGGTGACGACAATGTCGGACCTGAAGTTCGAGCTGAACGGAACAGGGGCTTGGGCGAGTTTGGGTGCTCCCATTACCGCCGGCGTGTCAAGCTGGTCACTCCATGTTGGTGCGATGGATGGGGTACTATTGCAAGGGCTACTGGGAGGGTTGGCCTCCGCTCCAGGTGGAATGTAACGTGAGTGATGCCTTGCATGTGCTCCAGGGAACGAAACTTTCCCCCACCCGAATGCCTCACAGTGGGGAAATTTTCTGGTGTCGACACTGCCACAACGAGGCCAAGCATGACAATGAAAAGGTGCGCTGCTGTGCATGGCCTTTGCGATAGGGCCTACTCGGACAAACCAGTATCCTCATGAGGTGTCCAGCGGCGCACATTGGCTGCAGCATTCCGTGGCATCGCCTTGGGGCTGCCAGATCTTGCTCTGCTCAGTCTCCCATGAGCTGTATGCGAGCCCTCGCCCCCCTCCCCCCCCCCCGCCCTCCCATCTTATGCGCTCAATAAAACACGGTGTATCAATGGCTCCGTCCTGTCTTTCCCCCTCCACATCTCAGGACGTGAAGTTGAGGCACGAGCTGGACCGCTCGCTGGTCACCGAGGTCGTGTGCGCCCTGTGCTCCCTGCGCCAGCCCGTAGGGGACCACTGCTGCCGCTGCGGCGTGGCCTTTGGCGCCTACGCATGCACCCTCTGCCCCTTCTACGACGACGACGTCTCCAAGCAGGCCTTCCACTGCGCCGACTGCGGCATCTGCCGTGTGGGCGGCCGCGAGAATTTCTTCCACTGCGACACCTGCGGCTCCTGCTACTCCACCAAACTCAGGGGCCGGCACGTCTGCGTGGAGCGGGCCATGCATCAGAACTGCCCCGTCTGCTTCGAGTACCTGTTTGAGAGCGTGCAGCCAACAGCCGTGCTGCCCTGCGGGCACACCATCCACTCGTCCTGCCTCAAGGCGAGTGTGCGCATGGGGAGGGGAAGGGCGGGTGAGGGGGGGCAAAGTTCCGGGCGGGAATGCGAGGACAGCGGCGGCGGCGGTCCAGACGGCGAGGCCACCCCACCTCCCTGCATCAATCCATGCCACTGAAAACTCAACATGCACAGGAGTTGGAACGGAGCGACAGCATCTCAGTCTGTGCCTGCTGCCCCATCTGCAAGCGCTCGCTGCAAGACAACTCCGCCACCTGGCGGTACCTGGACTCCATCGCGGCCTCACACCCTCTCCCAGAGGAGTATGTGGGATGGCAGGCCGAGATCTTCTGCAACGACTGCCTGTGAGTGGGTCATAGGGTGGTGCGTTGAGTAGGATCACCAGAAGGGTGTCAAGGTCGAACCTCATCTGGGCAGTAGTTCAGTTCAAGGTCGCAATGCTTGTACATAGCCCCATTAATATGCTGCCAGCTGGCTGCAGCTAGCTGCAGTGTTCACAGATGCCGTCAGCTCCTGCCGCTGACCAGTTGTTGGAGTGTGCAGGTGTCGTGACCAGATTAACACCCCTCTTGGTCCCACAGATCAACATGTACAGTGCAGTACAACCTTGTGGGGCTCAAGTGCGGAGGGTGTGGCTCGTACAACACGCGGCGGTTGGCGCTCGTGCCGGCTGTCATCAGGAGATCCGGCGGGCAGAACCAGCAAGGTGAGGGATGTTTGCTTGAGGTCCACAGGCATGCTTGCAGTGGCTGCTCAACCTCGGGCTGCTCAGGTATAGAATGATTCGATCGCTTAGCATGCCTTCCACCCCCCGCTGGCTGCCTGCAGAGGACTCCCAGGGGAGTATGTTGCAATCAAACGGTGAGGTGGTGTCATTATTACATGGGACCAGAGCGACCATATGGCATTGCAATTTACTCAGCAGTCATGCCTCCCTTGTTTAGGCACAGAGACCGTGAGTAGGAGTAGGGACCAGGCCATGCATCTGGAGGAGCGATGGAGCTCCGAAGAGGATCGGCAGCTGGAGGCATATAGAGGCAGTCCTGAAGGCTCAGATTGATGGCTTCCATCAATCAAGTGGTGGGGGGAGCAAGAGAGATGGCAGGCCGGTCAACCATCTGTACACCGAGACGCAGCAATCTCTCCAGCCGCATTCTTCTCTGATGCCCATGCATCTGCTCGGCCCCTCCAGCCGTAGTGAGCCCCCTGCATGCAGGATGGACCGTAACATCACAATCGTCGACCCTTGCCGTATCCATTTCCGTTTTGTGGAGTGTAGGTGCCCCCTGCCGCCCTGCCAAAGCCCAAGGCTTCTGTCCGAGCCTGTTCCTGCTCCATCAGGATCTCCTGGGTCTGCATGGCGACAATGGACAGCAAATGATGAGCTTGCCGCGATGCTTGCGCATTGTACCTTGATCAAATCCACTGAACGTGAAAGAATGAACACACCGCTGGGGAGGTGGTGGAGGACAGGGAGATGGCACGGTCTTCCAGCCTGAACACCCGGTTCTTGTTTTTGGCGGCGGCATTCTTGGATGTCAGGAACCCCTCAAAGCCCTGCGCATTGCGAATGTGGCGAGGGCTGTACAACCTTGTATTGCGTTGAGGGTGGCCCCTGAGCATGGCAGGGGAGACACTCATACGATACTCCAAGGAAGGAATAGCCTTTGATGTAGGGTTGGGAGCCCATCATTAGCAGCACACCAAAAATATCATGCTGTGCACCCACCTTGAGCACTGTGCCAAAGTTGGTGTACTCTGCGGTAAAGTACACGGTCTCTGTGTCATAAATCTGTGCAAATAAGGACGAATTGGAATTGGAATTAATACATGTGGCTGAAAGCTCGGCAGGATGAGGGAGATGGTTTGAGGGCGAGGCAACCCATGGCAGGCGACACGCAGGCCGGCCTGGACCAGCACAGTTCCCATGCCCACACCTGTCGCTCCAGCTTGGCGAGGTCTGCCCCAATCTGCTCTTGCCGCGAGCGCAGCGCCTCTATACTCTGGCTCATGGGCTAGGCTCGTGTGCCCAAACGGGGCGGGGGGCTGCGGGGGGGCCCCCGAAACACTGGTGTGTCGAGAGTTCGTGTGGGATAGTCTCACCCTCCTTTACGGGCAACGGCGCGCGTGCTTACTCGGAATCCAACTGATTTATCTGGTGAGAATGTCCAGCGTCAGACCATCGTTCGGCACTCGAAAGCGTGGCGCACTTTGCCGGAGCCAGACCAGCCTGGGCGGGGGAATGAGCTGCGCCCTGTGTCCGCCTAGGTGCTCCCCCAAACCAATCCCAGCCTGCCCCTCAATTCTTACATGCAAGGCCAGGCAGGTGTGCTCAATGATCCAGGTCGTCATGAAAAGTCAACGGGGTGTGCAAGAGAGAGGATGAAGAGTGGTGAGCGTTGTCGTGGTGCGAGCGCGCTCCTGGTAACATGGCACGCCCTGGCAGCCAGCCGGGGGCCGCGGCTCATCAGCGTCCCCATGGACCCCGGGCGTCCCCGACAGGCGCGGGGCCCTCCAGGCCAAGCCCTTTTGCCTACTCGCGCCACCAGCCCTCGTCCAGCATCGCGGCCACCGCCTCGCCCGCGCCCGGGTCGTCGGCGGCCAGGGCCAGGGCCTCCGCGTCCAGGCGCCCCAGCCGCGCCGGCGAGCGGTCCCAGGCGCCGCGGGCGTCGCCGGCCTCGCCCCCACGGGCGTCGCCGGCCTCGCCCCCGCGGCCACCTTCGGCCTCGGCGCCGCGCAGCACGCCCAGCGCGTCGCCCACCGCCTCGGCCAGCCCGTTCTGCGCGGCCTGCAGGCGCAGCGCGGCGCTGGCGCGCGCGGAGGCGCGCTCCGCGGCCCGGCCCCCGGCGTCTCCACCTGCGCCCAGGCCCTGCGCCAGCGCCCGCTCCGCGCCCTCCAGCTCCCCCGCGGCGGCGGCCACCGCGTCCAGCGCGCCACGCTTGCCCGCCAACGCCGCGTCCAGCTCGCTCAGCGCCGCGCTTCGCCGGCTGGCCTGCCTGCACGCGCGCCACAGGTTGGTGGGGGGGGTGCTTTGGGGGGGGTCAGGCTCTCAGGCGTCGGGAGCACGGCGGTGCCGAGGGGTGTGGGGGGGGTGTTT
>NW_011934362.1:97930-98587 GCF_000733215.1 Auxenochlorella protothecoides
GCTGTCCAGCCTGGATCTGAGGGCGCATCGCCTCCCGAAACTCCCGGACCCCCTCCCCCGCCCAGCAGCCCCGGCACGGGCACAAACTCCTCCCCCCAACCGCCCTCCCGCACTCCCTCCCTCCACCACACGGCGCAGTCCCGCAGATCACAGCACACCGCGCACCTCTTGAAGTCGGCGGGGGTGGCCGCCGCCCTGGCCCCCCGTCTGACCCCGTCGACTCTGCCAGCTTGGCCGCCATGACGGCGTCGAAAGCTGCGTGCGCGGCCTCCACCTCCTCCGTCAGCCTGCGGGAAGGGGAGGAGGAGGAGGGGGGGTTGAGGGGATGAAGTGGGCTTGTGGGGGCCCCGGCAACCTGATCGAAGCTCCAGGCCCATCACAAGGGCACTGCAGGTCGGCAGTTTCCCGGCTCGGTCTGGGCTCCACGCTCCCCACCGCGCCCTCCTCCCCGCTGCAAAGCCCTTGCACCCTGCTCCCACTCCCACGCCCCCCTCCACCCCCCGCCTCCCCCCTTCCCACTCACCGGTCCACCTCGGCCTCGGCCTCGGCCCTGCGCGCCAGCGCCGCGTCCAGCCCGGCCCGCGCCTCCGCCACCGCGCCGCGCAGCCCGCACTCGTCGGGCACGGCGTCGGGGCGACCGGCCTCGCCGCCTTCGCC
>NW_011934362.1:99815-121212 GCF_000733215.1 Auxenochlorella protothecoides
GCCCCGCCGCCACTCGAACCCGCTCCGCCGCCACCCGACGCCGCCCCGCCGCCACTCGCCGACCCCGCCCCTCGATCCCACCCCGCCTCGCCCCGCTCCTCGGACAGCAGCATGCGCTTTTCGGCGCTGGCCAGCATCTCCAGCGCGGCCACCTTCTCGTGCACCGCGCGGCGCAGGTCCTCCTCGAAACCGGCCTGGGCGGCGCCGCGGTGCGGCGGCGGGGTGCACATGCTGGCGTCGGCGTCGGCGCAGGCCACATCCTCGACCTCCCCGCCGTCGCGTCCCAAGCCCCACTCAGCCTCGTCGTCCGCGGCGCGGTGCGCGGCGCCGATGGCAGACTCGGCCTTGACCAGCGCCTGGCCCGCGGCCACCAGGCGCGCGGCCTCGGCGCGCGCCTCGCCCAGCGCCTCGCCCAGCGCCTCCTTCTCCCCCTCCGCGGCGTCCAGGAGCAGCTCCAGGTGGGACGCCCCGCGCCGAGCCGCAGCCAGCTCCGCCTCCAGGCCCGCCTTCTGGCCGCGCGCGTGCGTCAGCCCCGCGGTCAGCTGCTCCACCTGCGCCTCCAGGCAGGCCAGCTCGCGCTCCAGCGCCTCGACCCGCGCGCCGCGCGCCGCCGCGCCCTCCCGCGCCGAGGCCAGCGCGTGCTCGAGCGAGGCGGCCGCCGCGCGCGCGGCAACCGCCGCCTCGCGCGCCGCGCCGCGCTCGCGCCGCTCCTCCGACAGCTGCTCCCGCGCCAGCTCCAGGTCGGTGGTCAGGTCGGCCACGCGCGCGCCGTGCCAGGCCAGGTCGGTGCGCAGCGACCGCGCCTCGGCTGCCGCGTCGGCTGCACCGCGGGACGCCGCCAGCGCGCGCTCCTTGAGCGCGGTCACGCGCGCCGCCACGCCCGCCAGCCACGGCGCGGGGTCCTCGTCAGCGGGGCCCGAGGGCACCGGGTCTGGGGAGGAGGCCAGCCAGCTCTTGAAGCGCGCCGTCGCTGGGGAAAGGGGTGGGGCGGGGAGGGAGTGACTGGTGGGAGGGGTGGGTGGAGCGGTGGATGCAGTGCCCTCCTGGCGCCTCCGGCAACAGGAGTGCGTCTCAGAAATCTCACGAGGCAACCGCCCCTGCGCCCCTCCCACCACCGTCCCACCCCGCCTCCCAAACACCTGAACCCCTCCCCGACCCCACCCCACACACCTGGGGTGACCATGGGCGTGCCGGGCGTGGCCGCCGCCGATTCCGCCCGGTTCAGCGTGCGCCGGCCCAGGGGCGTGCGCACGGGCGACCCCGGCACGCTGCCCCCGCCGCCGGTCACGACGTAGGCCGCCGCGGCCGCCGCCTCGGCCTCGGCCGCCACCTGGCCCGCCGCGCAGCGCCAGGCGTCCAGCGCCCCCTGCAACTGCGCCGTGCGGGAGAGGAGCGTGGCGCGCTCAGTCTCCGCGCCCGAGGCGGCCAGCCGCGCCGCGCGCTCCAGCTCCGCCAGCTCGGCCTGGGCGGAGGCCAGGTGCGACCGCAGGGGAGGAGGCCTCCTCCAGGAGCGGGGCGTTCGATGCGCGTGCGGGGGGGGGCAGGACCGCGTCGGCGGCGGCTCCTTCCTCCCCGGGCCCCTCGTCGTCAACGACGTGGACCACGGTGGCGAAGGCCGCACGCCCCGCGCCGTAGCCCAGCGACCCCGCCGCCAGCGCGGCCGCCAGCGCGGCCAGGGCCGCGCCCCAGCCCGACACTGCACCTGGTGGCCCACCGTGCTCCTCCCCCTCCTGCCGCGCGCCAACCTTCTCGCAGGGCACGCACGCTTGGGCGGCAGCGGGCGGCCAGGACCCAGCCTCTGCAGGCGAGGGCGTGGCGATCAGGCCGGCCGCGCCAGCACCGGCACGCGCGGCCGCGGCGCCGGGCGAGGACGCATTGGGCAGGCCCGCCAGCCGAGCCTGAGCGATCTCGTCCTGCGCGGCCACATTCTCCCTGGCCACCGCGGCGGCCAGCTGCAGCCTGGCCAGCGCGTCGGCCCTCTGCGCCGCCAGCGTCCGCTCGCGCTCCAGCTCGCCACGCAGCGCGCGCAGCGCGGCCTCGTGCCCGGCCGCCGCGCGCACCGCCCCTTCCTCCAGCAGGGCCACCTTGCGCAGCAGCACCGCGCTGACGTTGGCCGCGGTTCGTTTTGCAACTTGAGATGGTGCGGCGGTGGGTGGCGTGACAGGGGTAACGATAGAGGGCGGACTGGCAGTGGGTGGGACGGTCGAGGGTGTGGCAGGGATTGGTAGGGGCGCATCATGTAGGCCTGCATCGGTCGCCACCTTCTTCCCCAGGGGGACGCTGCTCCCGGGCTTCAAGCTGGAGAGCAGATCCAAACCGAGGCCTCCCCCGCTCAGCGCGAGCGCGCACAGGGTGAGCAGGAGGAGGGTGGCACCGGCGAGGGGCAGGCCTCGGAATGCCCTGTGCCGGGATGCGCGGCGGCGATCAGCCTCCCAGTCCTTGAACTCTTTGCTATCCTTCAGTCTGCATGGGGCAAGAGGATGGATTGTAGACACCTGGTACACTTGATGAACAATAGCACCCCCCTTCAGGATCCACTCTAGCCAGACATAGACGAGCACCCTACCTCACTGCGGCATCGGCCCGGACAACCCCTGCGGGCCCCTTCAAGCGTCGGAGCATCGGAACGCACCTGCCGACTTCTTCTTCGGTGCAAACATCTCGACGGGACTCGTACTCTTCCACGGACAGCAGTCCGCCCGATGCCGCAGCGGGTTGGAAAGCAATGCTGCTTCGCCTAGTCGTCACCATGGCAGGATAGCTAGCTGTGTATCGGTGATGGGGTATCGCCTGTTAATCAATGAGGATAGCATACCAACTAAAGGCTCACAAAAAGTGCCGCAGAGGGCCCTACCGTGGCCGGGTGACTCACCGACGCAGTGTCGAGCAGGGCTTAGACAAACAGCTTGGCCGTATTTGGCTGTGCCTTCACCAGAGCTGCCTCGCCAGACGCGACGGTGTCATGTTTCATGGCGTCGAAGTCCTAGCAGTGGGAATTTTTCCTTCGGGACGTCACTTTGCGCAGGAGTTGTGCGGGCGAGTGCCTTTCGGTCGCACCCCAGTTTGAATCCCAGGCAACGGAGGACAGGTGGAAAGCGTGGACCGCCTCGATCTGGGCTCTGTCCAACTAGACTCTAAATTCGTGTAGCATCGCCCCGCCTTGTTCCACCGAGATATTACAGATCGCTGGTTTGGGTTTGCTGGGATAAAATGTTTATCGACCCCTGAGCACACCAAAGCAGTTCTTGTGCCGTAGTCCCGGACTCAGCGCCATGCCTTATGAGTTCCTCGTCTGGCTGCTGGCCGTCTTGATCCAGGCCGCGGTGTTGGCCATCAACATGCACATCACTCTCCAGTTCACGGACTTAGAGAACGACAACACTAATCCACACGACGCCGCCTCGGCCATCAACAGCGTAGTGGTGAGGGGCACACTACTGGGAGAGTTTGCAGCTGGGTGCTTACCTGTAAACGAATCGGTGTTCTGTTGCACGCGAATTAAACTAAGATCTTGAGACTTATAGCTTATTACTACCATTAAGTACCCTTAACACCCTTCCCCTGCTCGCTCCGGCCACCCCAGCTGTGGGAGTATGGCCTGGAGGGCTTCCTGGCGATCTGGCTGATCTTGAATGGAAAGTGGTTTAGCGCCTTGCTTCCCCTCGCCATCCTGGCCTTCCACATCCAGCAGGCGCGGTGGATCTTGGCTTGGGGGGTTGGGATGATGGGGCACGCCTTCAGCCCTGGGGGTCTGGTCCTCTGAGATCAGCAACTTTCATCTGCGTATTGCCGCGTGATCAAGTGCATGCTCACTGAATAAAATACTTCATGTACCCTTCACATTCCTCCCTCCGCTCCCTGCATCATTCCCTGCAGTGGCGCTTCGGCCGCCAGTACATTGATGTGACCGAGATCTACCGCCAGGTGAAGCCGCGCCGGCAGCAGGCGGTGACCAAGCTTATCGTCTACCTCTTCCTCTTCGCCTGGATCCTGTACAGGTGCTGCAGGGTGTCCATGTGGTGGGCAGGCGCAGCCGTCTTGCTTGACTCCTCTGATGCCTCCACTGCCTTGACCCCTGGCGCCAGTGCATGTGCCGCTGTCTTCTCAGCCCCTCCCACGACGCCCTCTCACTCACACGCAGCTTCATCTACGTGATGCTGCACTCCCTGCTGACCCCCGCGGGCAAGGTGGCGGCCCGGGAGATCCTGCAGGAGGCGGCCGCAACGTTGCACTGAATGGGGACCCGTGTCGTGCGCACATGCGCCCGGTGGAGTCCCTCTGCGGAGTCTGTAAGACCCCTGCTGTGTCGCAGCTCGCCCCGATCCCTTGTTCCCCAGCCTGCCGATTCGCAGTCCTAGAATTACATTGCCGAGAGGGGGGGGCCAGAGAGGTGCAGGCTGCATGGCAAGCCGGCTGCCTGCTGTGGTGGTGGACAGGCGCCGCTGATGCGCTGGGACGCTGGCCGCCAGGCATCCACGGAGGGCCCTTGCCGTCCCCCCCCCCCTCCCTCCCTAGGGGTCCCACCCGGACTCCCCCCGACCCTAAAACTCGGCGTGCCCCGGCCAGCGCGGGAAGGGCATGACCTCCCGGATGTTGTCCAGCCCGGTGGCGAAGAGGACGAGGCGCTCGAAGCCGAGGCCGAAGCCGGAGTGGGGCACGGTGCCGTACGTGCGCAGGTCCAGGTAGGGCGCGTAGGGCTCCAGGGGCATGCCGGACTCCTGGATCCTGCGCTGCAGCACGTCGCGCCGCTCCTCGCGCTGGCTGCCCCCAATCAGCTCGCCGACGCGCGGGACCAGGACGTCCATGGCCGCCACGGTGCGCCCGTCGTCGTTCAGGCGCATGTAGAAGGCCTTGATGTCCTTGGGGTAGTCGTACACGATGATGGGCGCCTTGTACACCTCCTCCGTCAGGTACCGCTCGTGCTCCGACTGTTGGGGATGGGGGTACAGGGTGTGGGTGGGCTGGGGGTACATGGGGAGTGGGTGCATGGAAATGTGGGGTGGGGCCACGTGGGAATGTGGGGTGGGGCCACGTGGGAATGTGGGGTGGGGCCACGTGGGAATGTGGTGGGGGTGGGTTGCACGGGGCGGGGAGCACCTCAGACTCCAGGGGCAGGCAAGCCCACATGCGCACAACACCTGCCAATCCACCTGCCAATCCCCCCCCCCTCCCCCTTTTTCCTCCTCCACCCCCCCCCCCCCAACCACACACCTGCAGGTCCACGCCCCAGGACACGGGGAACTCGAACTTCTTCTTCTTGCTCGCCACCACCTCCTCCAGCACCCGCACGGCCTCGGTGTAGGACACGCGGGCAAACGGCGCGGCAGCCACGGCGCGCAGCCGCTCGGAGGCGCCTTTGTCGATCACGGCGTCGATGAAGGCCATGTCCTCCGCGGCGTGGTCCAGCAGCCAGCGGCAGCAGAAGCGGACGTAGTCCTCCGCGCAGCGCATGTCGTCGGCCAGGTCGGCAAAGGCCAGCTCCGGCTCGATCATCCAGAACTCGGCCAGGTGGCGCGCGGTGTGGCTGTTCTCCGCGCGGAAGGTGGGGCCGAAGGTGTACACGCTCGTCAGCGCGCAGGCGTAGTACTCCGCGTTCAGCTGGGAGGAGACGGTGAGGAAGGCGGCGCGGCCGAAAAAGTCCTTGGAGTAGTCGATGCCGCCGGAGGGCGTGTGCGGCACGCCGCCCACCAGCCGCGCGCGCTCCTCCGCGCCCGCCAGCCGCTGCTTCAGCGCCAGCAAGGCGCTGACCTGGGCCTTGGACTCGGCCGCCAGCGACTTGTCCGCCTGCAGGGTCGGGGGTTGCTTGGTGCATGTCGAGGTTTGCTGCAACCTTGGTGGGGAGACAAAGCTGTGGGAGCCACTGTCCCGTCAACCCTGGCCTCCCATTTCAGGCCCCCCACCCAAATCCAGCACCCAACCCACCTTGTCTGCCGCAGCCGCCGCCTTGGCGGCCTTCACGGCCTCGCCCTGGGCCGCCACCTCCGCCCTCAACGCCTCCAGCTCTTCCGGGGTCGCGGCGGGGGAGGCCGCCGCGCCGTCGGCGCCGGACAGGAGCGTGGTCACCTGGAACATCTCGCCCGCGCCCTCGCAGTCGGAGGCGGTGATGATGGGGCAGTTGACGTACAGGAAGCCGTGCGATTGGAAGAAGGTGTGCGTGGCAGTGGCCAGCGCATTGCGGATGCGCGCCACCGCGCCGATGGTGTTGGTGCGCGGGCGCAGGTGCGCCTTCTCGCGCAGGAACTCGAAGGACTGCTTCTTCTTGGCCAGCGGGTACTCGGCCGCGTCGGTGGTGCCCAGGTGCACGATCTTGCTGGCCTTCAGCTCCACCTGGGTGGATGGGTGTTGTGTGGGTGAGTGATTGAATGGGAAACGGGGGGGGGGGGGGGGTGGCGTTGGGGCCAGATATGGATTTTGATGAGAGCCCAGACACGCACACACATTGAAAAAAGAGCCGTGAATGACAGAGACACAGTTGAAGGCAATCAAAGGATGGACTTTACGATGTGCAACCCCTCCGACACAGGCAGTTCCATGCAGGCCAAACTCCCGGCCCCAAAACGGGGCTGGGCAGCCTTGAGAACGCCTGTTTTAAAAAGGGTCGCATGGAGTGATGTGCAACAGTTAACTAGAGGAGACCATCATGGCCATGCCAAGCCGGCATATCGCCGGCCTGACACAGTGCTAGGCCGCCACTCTCTACCGTCGCAAAGGTGAAAAGGGTGTGTATCGTGGCAAGTCAGGGATGAGGAATGCGAGGCATGGTGTCACACCTTGTGACCTTGATGTGGATTGAGGTGAGGGGCCAACTGCAGGAGAACATCTCAGAGATAATCTCAGAGACCTTCCCTGCTCAACGCAAGCAATCGTTCAAACTCAACACCACCCCCCGGCAAACCTTCTGCTTGGTGCCTGGAGGCGTCTCAGACAGGATGCCCTCGATGAGAACGCAGGTGGAGGTGGGGGTCAGCTGCCCCAAGCCTCCTACGCTCTCCGCAACCGCCTTGTCCACCATGACCTGAAGGTTGGCAAAGCAGCTGCCATCGTTGATCTCCAGGAATGCGAAGGCTCCGGCTCCAGCCTCGCGGCCAGTCTTCACCCAGCCACCAACCCGGAGGGTCTGGCCGGCCAGGGACGCGCCCTCGCCATCGGCTTGCAGCACGGATCGCACGGGTACCCGGGAGTATGACTTGGAGTATGGAGCTATCAGGCCAGACTCGGCCGCAGTCTTCTGCTTCAGCTGAATCTGTGATGGGGTCGAGAGCAAGGTGCATGGAGGCGGCGTGGCCGTGATCGGGATTAATGATCACCTCCGAACCTCGAAGCTAGCAATGTTGGATGATGTTTAGATCCTAATAATTCATGCGTGCTACCAGCTTGTTGGCGAGGCCCGAGTCGCTAGACTTAAAGTACCTGGAGGTCAGCAATCTGTTTGCGGAGGGCTTCGACCTCGTTGACGGGCGCATCGGGGCTCGCCATGGCCACAAACACCCGATGGTTGCCTCTTGCTGGAGGACACCGGCGTTCCCGGCCGGATGTTATTCTTGTGTCAGGGCGTGCTAGCCGCACGTGGTAGCATGCGCCAGGAGCTCTACCTGGGCGCAGTGATGTAAACGCTCGTATGCAACGTATCCCACTTCTCAGCATTGAAGCTGCGGTAACCTAAGGGGACATCACGGTCTGGAACGCGTTTCCTCCAGTGCAAAAGCGCGGGCTCATGGTGGTAGGTGGGGCAGCGTGCCCTACTTTCTTTAAAGCGGGGGATAAAAATGTGAACTCCACAGGAGTTCTGCAAGATGCAGCACTTGATGTTTGCAACAACAGGAGCCTCCATCCAACGACGAAATAATATGTTTCCTTGATGATAGGCTGACGGAAGAGATGTTCTGATTCGGAATGTCGGGAAAGAGTTGGCAATGGTGTGGGGCAACGGTGATGTATGCAATTGATCACATACATTCTTGGCAGTAGGTCTCGGGGCTGCAAGCACCTCAACGATATGGTATCACCCTCCCTGGAGACCTTTTCACTCGTCAAATTGAGTTGATGTGTGTACCGAGGTATGGCACTCTTGATGATGTCGAGAATCACTGTGTGGGACTTTGCGACGAAGAACACATGTCTCAATGCCGGCAGCATCGCAACCTTGCATCTGGCATGCCCCGACAGCTGCGCACAACTAGATTGTCCTCACATGGGGGGACATTCAGGACGACTTCTTCTGCGCTGGCTTCTTCGATCCCCGCTTGGGAAGGAAGCACGCCGCCAGACTCCAAAGCCCTTTCAGGTTCCCTGCATGGAGGTCATGTTGACATTGTGGGTCTCCCTTGGACAAGCCAATTCTTGCAGCCTCCCGGCAGCCCCCTCGCGATAAATTACCAGCAATCGTTGGCGCGTAGAACATCCAGACCAGAGCAGAGCAGAACTCGAATGCGCGGTCGCTGACGGGGTATTGGAGAAGCGGCGGGATGGCCGTGCTGAAAGGCCACATGTCTTCTGCAACAGCCTGCGTGCCACAAGGGAGTGGGATGGAAGGACGATGAACTGATAACATGCGTTGGCCAGTGGACACGATGGCAGCTGCTGCCCAGCAGACCATCGGTTGGACAGTTTTCCAACCACCAGCGTCCCAGACCGGAGCAAAGGTGCAGGTGTAATCCTAGCCGCTGCACCAACTCAGCATGGCATGTGCCGCCACGGACACTCTGACACCCACGGAATCCCACCTTTGGGACGCAGAGGCCGCGCAGGCCCTCTACCCCAGCAAAGCGGTCGAAACCGGAGTGCTTAACGCCCCCAAAGGGCAGGCTCTGGCACATGTACGTCGTCGCAAAGTCGTTGATGCTGGTCATCCCCGCCTGAGTTGATGGAGGGGGTGTGGGTGTGGGGATGTGAGGAGATGAAGCAGGGTCTGGGCAGGGCGCATCTGTGACTTTGATGGGAGCAGTTGCTGCCTGCCCACAACCTTCCGGGTCGGGTGACCAAGAGGTGGGCTTCAAACACCTGGTCACACCAGGGGCCATGGAAAGCACAGCCTGCCGCATATCCACACCCTTGTCTGGTGCAGCTGGGGGCCTGGCTCCATTGCGGGCCCAGGCGCGCTCGACCCCACCGGCCACACCCATGCTACTCCCACCCCCCGCAAGAGCGTCGCACCCACCTCCAGTTGGGCGCCCAGGCGCCTCGCACGCGCCACGTCTCTGGAGAACACCGCCGACCCCAGGCCGAAGGGGCAGTCATTGGCCAGGGTCACGGCCTCTGCATCGCTCCTGAAGCTCACCACTGGGACCCCGACGGGAAAGGCGGTGGGGTGGTGCGTGCGAGGTGGGTGGGGACGCTTTCGTCATGGGACGAGTGGAGCGCCTGCTCGCTTCGGCACGGAGCGCTGCCTCGCGTGGCCGTGACTGCACGCCTGCACGGGGGCAGGCACTGCACAGCGCCATGGCCCCCTCTTCACAACACCCTTCCCAGGGGAGAGCAGGCAGACTCACCGGACATGACGGGTCCAAAGACCTCCTCCTCCCAGATGCGCATGCCCTGTGCGACACCGGTGATGATGGTCGGCGGGTAGAAGTGGCCCTTCCCCGCGGCCGGCAGGCGCCCGCCGATCAACACCTGGCGTCGGGGAGGGTGGGGGGCGTGCAAAGCCGGCGATCGTGCTCGTGACCCCAGGCCACGCGACCCGAGGGCGAGAAGGGATCGATGGGAGGGGCATGCAGGATGGGGCGGCCCCGGGATCCCCCACCCCCCGCAGGACTGCGAAACCCGCTCCGCTCAGAGCCTGCCCGGCACAGAGGGAGCATGGCACACCAAAGCCCACCTTGGCGCCCTTGGCGACTGCATCATCAACCAGCTCCTGCACCTTCTCCGCCTGGCCCGGCATGCACATGGACCCGCAGTCCACCACACCCTCTCCGGCGGCAGGGCCTTGACGCAGCTTCCCAGCGACTGCCACACATCGCTGGACAAACTCTTCAAACAGCTGCAGGAGGAGGGGGGGCAGGAGAGCGACGGAGTGGGTTCCTGCTGTGCAAGCCGTTGTTATGCAGGCCACGACTGCCCAACACACCTAGCCGAGACGCCAAACTCAGGTGAACCTGCGCAATCACTCCACACTTCTCCTCCCCCTCACTGCTCACCCGCTCGGCGACGATGAAGCGCTCCGCGCCCGCGCAGTTCTGCCCGCAGCTCTGGAAAGCGCCGCGCAGGGCGGTGGCTGTGACCTGCATGGCAGGGAGGGCAGGTGTGATGGGCCACCGGTGTTTCATTGAGATGGAGGTGCAATGGGATGTACGGGCCCAGCATGCCTGATGGAAGGGGGAGCAGCTGGGTGAAGAGAGGACCTTGGGGCTGGGCTCGGCTGGTCGGCCACCGTCCCTGCACCCGCAGCCCACTGTTTGTCGTGGACTAGGGGGGTGGCCCCTTCCTGTTCACCCACCGTGGCGAGGTCGGCGTCCTCCAGCACGATGAAGGCGTCCTTTCCGCCCAGCTCCAGCACCACCGGCGTCAGGGTGGTGGCCGCCGCCTCCAGCACCTGAGTGAATGGTGGGGGCGACATCCGGCGCTTCGGCAGATGCACAAGAGGATCACGAGGGCCGCGAGTTTGTCAACGGCCCGAGGAACCTCTGCCCCCCCACGCAGCTCCACCTTGTGCCCGATGGCAGTGCTGCCCACGAAGATGAGCTTGTCCACGCCGCCGGTGACCAGCGCGCTGCCGGCCTCGCCGAAGCCGGTCACGATGCGGACCAGGTCCGGGGGCGCGCCCGCGGCCGCCAGCGCGGCGTCGATCACGCGCTGGTATACCAGGGCCGACCAGGTGGCGTGCTCGGAGACCTTTGGGGGAGGAAGAGAGGTTGGAATGCCGACTTGAGGCATAGCTTGTGTGTTTGCCAGGATGTGGATGTGTGACAGGCTGGCCGATGAAGACGGCAGGCCTCTGCCGCTCTTTCCACAGCATACACAAAGCAGGCGCGGCACTGGCAGGCGGAGTGCCCCCTCGAACCCAGATGTCCCGCCCCGAATACCCCAGGGCTCTGCCCACACCCCTCGCACTCCCGCACACCTTGATGACGACGCCATTTCCGGCAAAGACCGCGGCGGTGAGCGGGTTCAGGATGTTGTGGAAGGGGTAGTTCCAGGGCACAATGGCGCCCACCACGCCCACGGGGTGGTACTCCACGCGCGCCTTCTTGTAGAACATCTGGGCGAGGACCGTGGTTGGAGCGGGGGTGGTTGGGATACCTGGACCGTGCAGGCTGAGATTGCGTGGGGGGAGCAGGCACCACATGCCTGCCAGCCGTGGGTCCACAAAGCAGAACCCCGCAATCCCTGGTCTTCTCGCAATCATCCTCCCCTCCTCAACCTCCTCACCATGTAGCCAGAGGAGCGACGCTCGGGCCTGAGATATCTCTCACCCTCTGCCACGAGCCACCAGATCTTTTCGCAGGTACCCAGGACCTCCCCAAAAGATGCATCCACCAGTGGCTTGCCCGAGTCCAGGGCAGACACTCTGAGATCGCGCGGGGGAGCAAGTAGCTCGGGACGGGTGCAGTCCCCCGCTGGATCACCGAGCGACGGCAGTGCAAGGAGCTGCAGCGGTGCTGAGTCTCAGGGCATCACTTTGACTCCACGCCATCCAAACCCCTCCCTCGCTCATCAAGGCACCTGCAGATGTCGGCCTGGTTCTCGACGGTGAACTTGAGCAGTATCTTGAGCAGCATCCGGCGCTGTGCAAAGCTGGACTTCTTCCACTCCTGGAAAGCGATGGGGGAGGGGGCCAGATGATTTAGTGCGTTGCAGTACCAAAGCATGGCCTGGCTCAGACTCCAATTGCTGTAGTGCACCCTTGACAGACGCCGCTCCTCACCTTGCTGGCCAATCGTGTCTTTGCTATGATGTCTCGCACCTGGAGTGATAACATGTCAGTGATGGTGACAAAGCATGATGCTCAAGGGCCCTCGGCAGTCACTGCATTCAAGGTGCCCCACCTCTGCGTGAGCCTCCTGCTCAATATATGCTAACCCTCACCTCAGCAGCGCTCATGGCATGCGCATACCCAAACTCGTCGAGTGTGGCAGGGTCGTAGCACCGGATCTGATGCGAGCTGGACGCCTTGCGTGGCAAGTCTCGCACGGCATCTGCGGCGATATGAGCGGCAGTATTTCGTTTCCACGCATCAATACACGCAACGGTGAACCCATACAATAATAGACGTGCCTTCCAATCTGACGTCCAGCGCAGGGATGTCGCGTCCTCGTCGCCAGACCGCAAGAAAGGTGATGGCGAGCACGACCGTCACGAGGGGCGCAACCCAGGGCAAGCCCAGATCAAGCTCCATTGTCCACTCCTTTAGTTTATACTCTGTCGATAGTGTGATGGGGCCTTCGCTGCTAGGGTGCATGTCTCGAATGTATCGGGCCTGGCGCAGCTTGGTTTGGAGAGGGGCTTCCAGTTTTCTTCCTGCGGATCATTTGCTCTGGCGGAGCCAGATCTATCCCTGTCGTAAGCCGCAATCCGTGGCTCACACACCTCAATGCACTTGCTTAGGGGTAGAACAATTAAATTTATTTTCGACCGTTAGTCAGAACACAAATTAGCGTGCGTGTGACCCGCAATGCATATCCAGTCAGCCTGATTCTCATGTTTGTAGAACCCGCAGTGAAGCGGGGTCCTGGTCGTCCTCGCAAACACCCCCTCCCCGAGCTGCTGGTCAGCAATGGCCACACCACCCCACACATCCTGCAACCAGATGTGGAGGGGGAGGGCAATGGTCCAGACGGCCCCTTCACGGCCCCACCGCCCGAGCAGCGCAAACGTGGACGGCCGCGAAAGCACCCTCATCCGGCGTCGGCCTTCGAGGTCTCAGCGCCCTCATATCCAACAAAGCGCAAGCCCGGGAGGCCACCAGGTGCGATGGATGTCATAGGTCTTGCACTGCGCAGGCCATCGGCAATGCGGTTCCTGGCTAGCCCGTCATGCACCCACCCCCCTGCCGTACTGGCACAGGCACGGGCAAGCATCAGAAGGCGGCAAAGGCCAAGGTCATAGACCAGGCAAGTACCATCTGCATTTCTGATGTTAGTTACCGCACAACTGTGAGATTGCAGTGGTGGAGGGTCCGCGCCCCGTCACATGACATGGGTGTGCGCCTGATCCTCATCAAGTCCATGGTCAACCCCTCCCTCCCAGGAGCCCTCTGCCAACGGCACCGGCGAGGACAGTCCCCAGACCACCACCACGCCCCCTCCGACCCCGGGCGCCAGGCCCCCCAATCGGAGGAAGAAGAACACCCCCTCCAAGTGTGCGCAATGAGGAGGGGGGAGAAGAAAGAAACGACGTTGCTGACATTTGCTGACGCACCCGGTCTTGACACAGTATAATTTTGTGGAACGTCCCTCTGACGGAGTGATACAATTCTGCCATGCGATGCACCACCCTGTGGTAAGAGAAGCATGCATGCCAGCGAGCATCTCCAAGGGGTTACACGGGGGAGCAGGAGCAGGCTGCCTCCTGGGGCGCCCTGGGCAGAGCGGATGCTGCCCAAGGCCAGCTAGCCCAAGGGCTTGGTCCCGGAGTTTGAGCAGGAATGCAAAGTCCTGGACCCATCCATGCCTTGTGGATTGCAGACGTGCCTAGGCGTTCGGTGGACGTCTCCTCTGCTGAAAGGTGTGGAAGCCGGGATGGGTCAGGTCATAGTCCTGAAAGCAGAGCGTCCCAGTCTGGCTGCTGCGGGCGCCCTGCCGCAACCCATCTCTGCTTCAGCACCTCCAAGTGCTGTGTGCTGCATCATGGGGGATGAGGGTGGAGGCGAACAGGATAGGGCACTGTATGCATGAGTTCGTCGACCAATTGAGCAGAGACTGTGGTCATCCCGGGGCAGCCGAGCACACGAGTATGCATGCACCAGCCGTGATTCGTTGCCGATCGTCATCCCAGCTCTGGCCCTGCCCAGTTCCACTGCGCACCAGCCCAGCACTCACTGCTGAGCCATGCATGTATTGAGGGCCGCCATCTCGGACCTGCAGGCCCATGCTATGGAGATCGTGCGATCCTTACAGCAGGCCGCGTATGCCTCGCCCACCTCCTTGCACTCATTGAACCCCTTGCTCTTCAATCGGTAGAAGAGGGCTGCATGGATAGGAACGGGTGTTGGGTGGATCACACAGACCGGCTGGATTTTGGAGGGACCATGCTGCCCTCCCTTTCCAGTCTGCACCACGCACACCTGCTCACCCTCTTCCGTCTTCTTGGGAACGTCTAGAGTTGCCATAGGGTGGATATATGCGCTGGGATGGGTGTAAGCCGGCTGATCGTTGCTGAGACGCGTTCAGGGCACACTCACGGGAGCCAGCAGTTCCTGTGCAGTGTAGGGGACCCGCACACACGAAGCTGAGACTCCAGAGAGGTATCGCCAAGTATTTAATCTCGTCACAGTCAGCTCTTCAGAATCAATGTTGCACCGTACCCCTCTCAATACCGAGGAGGAGCGTCACACCTCACCTCCTCGTCTGGGGTGTCGGTGCTGCTGTGCGTGCGGTGCAGAGTGTTTCCAGACTCGGCAGAGTAAAACCAAGCATGACTGACATCCCAACATGTAGAAATTGGTCCATTGCACATTCTCAGTCCCCATACGAATATCTCGCTGCCTGCGGGCTGGTGCGCAGCCATCCTCGTCCCGGTCATTGACGCCAAGGCTTGCGGACGCGTGGGCCCTCTGTGTGGTCTCCTGTCGTCGGCATGGTGGGTCTCAGAACTAGGAGGGGGAGTCGATGGCATTGTAAATTAAACAACCCCTTGCAAGCGTGCCGAGGCTGACATGGATTAACACGCTCGCCCTTGCAGACCACCCCCCTGCTGGCCGGGTTGGCCGTGGGAGCAGCGGCATATGCCGGCAAGACGGCACTTACTGCTTGGCAGTCATTTAGCAAGACAGCGCCGCGCATGAGGCAATTCTACAAGGGAGGCTTCCTTCCCGAGATGACCCGACGAGAGGCTGCACTCATTCTAGGTGGGTGGGGTTTGTGTGTACCTGCGCAGGGCAGGTATTCAGCATCCTCTCGGCCTGCCCCTCAACCCACCCCCTCCTGGCAAAAATGTGTCCGATCTGTCGCTCACGTCACCTCTAGGTATCCGGGAAAGCGCGGCAGAGGCCAAGGTCAAAGAGGCGCATCGCCGCATCATGATCGCCAACCACCCCGATGCCGGGGGCAGCAGCTACATTGCCACCAAGGTCAATGAGGCCAAGGATATGCTGGTGGGCAAGAAAAGGAGCGGCTCCAGCATGTTTTGAGGCAAAGCTGCTCGATGCAACGAACCTGCACACTCTTCATCTTCTTCCCTGTACGCTGTTTGTGCCCTTGGCTGGAGCTTGCTGTCCCCGATTTGTCCATAATGCGATCCTTTGTTCCTCGCGCCCACTGCACATGTCATGTACACCGTGTGGGGCAGCGCAAGACAATCTGTTGGTACTAGCGTTACCACCCGAGTCAACCGTCCCCGCCTGCCGCTCCGGGCAGCCAGCCTCGGGCCTGCTTCTGCAGCAAAGCCACGCCGGCGACGCAAAGCAGGGCGACGCCAACCCCGGCCAGCAGGACCTGTCGCTCGCGGGCCGCAGATTCTCGCAGCAGCAGGCTCAGGCTGGGGGTCCCCGTGGGCCAGTTGCTCTCGGCCCACACGTCCTCCTCCGGCCACCCGAAGCTGGCCTCCCTGTCATGGGATGGAGGGTGCAGGGTGTTCCGGGGTGTCGTGCCCGTCCCCTGTGCACTCGCCCATATCCGCCGACTGGCGCTGGCAAACCCTCTCAGCGCTTCTCAACATCCACCGCATGCACGGTTGCTCGCATGGATGCGATTGAGCCATGCACTCACGCATGCGCCCATCCCGATCCCGCACCAGGTCGCCGCTGCCTCCGTGAAGTGCCAGCCCTCGCCGCCGGCCCTCTGCCCGTCGCATGCCCGGCACTCCAGGGCGGTTGGGTAGGCGGGCACATACTTGGCGGTGACGTTCAGGCACTCCGAAGACCTGCCATTGTGAGTTGAAGAGGGGTGGGGTGGCCCGGGGCATGTCCTGTGCAGAACTCATGGACTCATGGCAAGGCTTCCCACACGGCAGGCCAGCAGCCCGGACATGCAGCACGGCCGCTCAATCCCAGATCCCAGCCCATGAAGCGCAGCCCAGCCTGAAGCGCAGCCCAAACTGAAGCGCAGCCCAGCCTGAAGCGCAGCCCTAACCCTCAGCACCCCCCAGGCTTGCCTGTCCTGCGTCTGGGCCCCCACGCAGACTCCGCCCCCTGGGCACTGCAGCTCGGAGGCGGCCGAGCAGGGCCGGCCCCGCGGCACGTACCCCTCGGCCTCGGGCCGGATGCCGGCGGCGGCGTACGCCAGGTAGCCCAGCAGGAAGCGCTCCCTGGCGCCCTTGACAAGCGGGTCGCTGGCCTGGGAGTCTGAGGCGGGGGGTGGGGTCGATGACTCAGAGGGTCGGCGCACACAGCCTCCTTGGGGTGCAAGGCGCGCACCCCTCAGCCCCAGCCAGCACCGACACAGTTGCCTGTGCACACGCTGCGGCACCAGGAAGTCCAGCCTGCCTTCAGCACCGCCCTGCAGTGCCGACGCCATGGCAAACGGCTCTCCCCTCCCCCTCGCCTCAGCCCACACACGCACACTCCCCACCCTTGGTGAGGGAGCGCAGGATGCCGACGTAGGAGCTCGGCGGCCCCGCGCGGGGCCCCGCCCCGCCCCGCAGCACCGCGGCGGCCAGTGGGCAGGCCAGCCCTTGCGGCCCAAAGCAGGCCAGCAGCTGGGCCACGTCGCGCTCCAGCGAGTCTGCGTCCACGCTCAGGCCCGGAGTGTCGTCGCCGTCGCCGCCGCCGCTGGAGGCCCATGCGTGTGCGGCGCGCGCGACGAGCTCCGCCGCGACCGCGAGCGCGCGCACGTCCAGGCGGTCCAGGCCGTCGGTCGGCGTGCCGGCATCGCTCGGCCACGCCGCGTCGTAGTCGGTGAGCACGGCCAGCGGGAGGTCGGGGTGGACGCGGCGGTAGGACTGCGCCGCGCTCCCCGGGGGCAGGCCTGCGCGGAGGCGTCGGGAGGAGGGAGAGGTAGCCAATGGTGCGGCATCGCGCACAGGAGCCCCCGCCCCCAGCCTCCCAGTCGAGCCCCTGGCCCCGACGGGGGCTGCAGTCCTCCGATCCACACCCCCCCTCGCGCCTCCCTTCGCCCCGCCTCCCGCCGGCGCCTCGGCCAGGCGCAGTCCTGGCACGGCCGCCGCCGCTGCGCGCAGCGTGCCCAGCGTGCCCCGGTCTGCGCCATGCACGTGCAGCGCGCCGGGGACGCAGCCCACGCGCCCCACCTCCAGCAGGCGCGCGGGGCGGGCGGGGTCCAGCGCGTCCGCGTCCCCGGCGGCGGCCTGGTACAGCAGGCGGCGGCTGCCCAGCGCGCCCCAGGCCTCCCCCGCGAACGCCGCGAAGACGATGGGCGCGCGGCCGGCGGCCGGCGGCCGGCGGCCAAGCGCGCGGGCGGCCGCCAGGGTGGCGATCAGGCCCGACGCGCCGGCGTGCGCGCCGGCTCCCCCCCTGGCATGGAACAGGCTGGCCTCGTCCTGCACGGCCGCCACCAGAACCGGCGCGGGGCGGGAACCCCGGGGCCCCACCCGCGCCCACACGGTGTGGCCGCCGAGGGGCAGGCAGGTGCGCGCCGCCAGGCAGGCCTCGGAGGTCGCGCCGGCCGGCACGGTCATGCGCACGTCCATGCGCGCGGCGGGGGAGGGGCCGGCGCCCGTGCTGGGGGCACGTGAGAGGGTCGCCGCCACCCGCTCGCTGGCGCTGGCGTTCAGGCTGAAGAGGGGGATGGGGAGGGCACGCAGCACCGAGCCGGTGCCGGCCGGGTTCCAGGCGTGGGAAGGGGCCTCGGCCTCGAAACCCGGCCGCAGCGCGCCGCTGGCAGGCAGAGGGTTGGAGGGCAGGTGGGTGCCGGGGGCGTGGGCGAGGACCAGGGCCCCTGCCCAGTGGCTCGCCCAGGCGGCATCTGCCGACAAACTGGCCAAGAAGTCCTCCAGTGCCGCCGCCGAGAGGACAGCCACGCTCCCTCCTGCAACGCATGTACTTGGAGTGGCGATGAGGTGCGGCGTGGGGTCTTCGATGGCAGCCAGCGAGGCCCCACTGGCTTGCCGTCTGGAGCACTGAAGCACCCATCTATTTCTCCTCACGTGGAATGTGCTGGCCTGAACCAGCCTCCATGTCTCGATCACTCAAGCGCCAGAGGTTCCCCTCCACCGCGCTGTTGCCGGGGGTGGAGCACCCGGCGCTGCCGTTGCGGTGCAGCAGGCGCACGCACGCATCGCTGTCCGGCAGGTGAGGGTACATGGCCTGCGTCAGGTCGGCCACCGTGCGGATGCCCAGCCCGCATTGTGCGACTTGAATACATCCGAAGAGAAACATTATCATTACTGTATTGGTTATCGTCATCTGGGGGGAGCACAATACTATGCCAAAGTGTGTTCCTGAAGTGATCGGGACATGGTCAAGAGCGCAGGGGAGACCTGCTACGAACAAGTGTCCTGCCTCTGCATTAATCGCAGTCTAATGGTGCTCATAGATTGTATCGATAGAGATATGAGCACGCCTCATCCCTGGCTCGAGGAACACTCAACACCTTTATCGTGCGGAATGGGAAAATCGGATCATCGAGCGCGGACATGCATCTTGCATGTCGGGCCCCTCTCCACACAACATACATGCGAGTCTCCCACCGGTACATCCAGATGGGCCCATTCGCTGTATCTGTTACACAAACATAGCGTATAGAGTACCTAGTCACTCCCAAGCTGACATTCCCGATGTCGTTCCCGACGGTCACAGGAAGCCGCTCAGGATGTATCGTGCCTTGCTGCATGGGGCCCATGGGAGGCAAGATTCTATGTTCGAGGCCTCATAGGTCGGTTTATTGTCACGGTGCATTCCGGTGAGTGTCGCTGAGGCGGGGCTGCATGCCTGGACAGGTCGCTGGACGTCTGCCCCTCGCCCTTGCACTGCAATTGCATGGCCCTGGACGAAGTCTGAGGTTCACCCATGGTTCATCTCCATCCCCACGCAGGCACAGCTCGAAGTCGCCCGTCCTGCGTGCCGTGAAGGACAAGACGGACACCGAGGAGGTGGGTAGTGGTGTGGAAGGAGAGGGTGAAACTGGGAAGGGTGTTGCGCTGCTCGCAGGCGCAAGGGTGTGCATCCCAAGAGTACATCACACCAGCCGGCCTCATTCTTGCCGGCGCCCCCACGAATGCCCTCCCTGCGCAGCCCGTGGACCCGTCGGCCACCACCGAAAAGTATGGGCTGGAGGCCGGGCTGTGGAAGGCTCTGACCTCCCGCGAGCGCAGGCCGGACGCTCCCTCCCGCGCGGACGAGGCCAAGGCGCTGCTCAAGCAGTACGGCAGCGCCTACCTCCTCACCTCCATCTCCTTCGCGCTGGTCTCCTTCGGCGCCTGCTACCTCGCCGTCAGCGCGGGGGTGGACGTCGGCGCGCTGCTGACGCGGGTGGGGCTGGCCCCCGGCGCCACCTCCGAGCGCGTCGGCACCGTGGCCATCGCGTACGCGGCGCACAAGGCGCTCTCCCCCGTCCGCTTCCCGCCCACCGTGGCACTCACCCCCGTGGTGGCGCGCTGGCTGGGAAAGCGCGGCAAGGAGGGCTCCAGCCCCTGACGTGCGGGTCATGAGGGGGTTGTGGTGGAGGACGCACGGAGGCGTGCCTGTAGTAGAATGAATGTGCCTCGCGATGAGGCGCTGCCGGGACTCGATTCCTGTCCTGCCCATGCGTGCTGGTCTGAAATTGGCCCCCACCAGCGTGCCAGCTGTAGATTATGATGATATTCTGTCGGCGAGAGTTCAGCGAGCTGGCTGAAGCTGCTGTTTGGTGGCGCAAACTGGCGCCAGGCAGGAGCTCGGCTCCGCTGCCGCAGCGTCGCTGCCAGTGACTATTGCTGGGCATACATTCCCCTCCTGTCCAAGCACGTTTAGTCACAGAGTTTCACAAATTGCCAAGTTAGTTGCACTCGTCTCTGGCAAGGGGGGGACCGGGCATGGGTATTGTCCCTGTCCCCCCTCCATAGAAAGGCTGGGACGGGCAGACAGGGGAGGGGGGGCTTCGGGGAGGGACCGGCGGGGCTGGGACCGAGCGCGCCCTGGCTTTGCCAGTACTGGTCGGCATGCCGGTGACCGCACGTGGCCCTCCCTGTGGCGGCGCGGCGCACAGCCTCCGTCCAGCGCGCCCCGCCCCTCAGCCCATGCCCCCCTGCCCGGCCACGCCCGGCGGCAGCGGCACCGCCGGCGGCCCATGCTGCTGCGGGCCCGCATGCCCGGCGGCCGCCGCGGCCGCCGCCGCTGCCGCCGCCTGGGCCTGGTGGTGCTGATGCGCCATGAGCTGCTGCGCCAGGAGCTGCTGCTGCGCCGCCGCCATGGCCGCCGCGCCGGGGGGCAGCGTCATGCCCGGGTGCAGCTGCCCACCCGGCCCCAGCTGCATGCCGGGCGGGAGGCCCAGGGGCATGGCCCCAGCCGACGCCGGCGTCCCCGGCCCCTGCTGCCCGCCCGACCCCGGGAATATGCCCGGGCCGGTGCCGGGGCCGGGGCCGGGGCCGGGGGCACCGGGGGTGGCCCCTGGACCGCCGCCGCCGCGCGCGGCCGCGGCGGCCGCCGCCTGCAGCTGCATCTGCGCGGCCATCTGCTGCTGCCGCAGGTTGACCGCCTGGAGCGGGGCCAGGTAGGCGTCCCGCTTCTTCTGAATGGCGTCCCGCATGTCGCTGCTCAGCGGCTGTCCGTTGGGCAGCTTGTTGGTGGCCAGGATGTGGTTCAGCTGCTGCAGCGTGATCTGCGGCGGTTGGTTCAGCTTGGGCGCGCCGCCCGCCGCCCCCGGCCCCACGGCCGGCGCGCCGCCGCCGGGGCCCGGCGCGGCGACGGGAGCCCCGCCCCCTGCACCGGGGAGCCCCACGCCCGGCGGCGCGGGGGACAGGCTGCCGTTCTGGGGCGCGGGGCTGGGCGCCGAGGACCCCGGGTGGGGGGTTGCGTGCCCCTGCCCCGCCTGCCCCAGCTGCTGCGCCTGCATCGCCTGCATTTGCTGCTGCTGCATCGCCGCCTGCTGCTGCTGCATCGCCGAATGCTGCTGCTGGGCCAGCGACGCTGCCGGCGCCGGCCCAGAGGCCCCCGACCCCATGGAGGACGAGGGCATTGCCGCCGCGGCTTGCGCCTGATGGTGTTCGATTATGTTTTGGGGGGGGGGGAGTTGAATCAGGGGATGTTGCATGGGGGGAATGCACAACCTCCGGTGGGCATGCGTTGGGGCGCAGCCCCAAACGGATCCATGCTGAGGCCGCCTCGACACCCGACGCTCGCGACCCCCCCCTCCCTCTCTCCCACTCCCCC
>NW_011934362.1:122224-123205 GCF_000733215.1 Auxenochlorella protothecoides
CCCCCTCCTACCCTGTGCGGCCTGCTCCGCCAGCGCGGCCTGCTGCTTGGCCTGGTTCAGGTAGGCGTTGTTCACCGCGGAGGACAGCTCCAGCGGCGTCAGGCGCCGCCCCGCGGTCTGCGCCAGCACGTGGCCCATGACCGAGGCGTGCGAGGCGTGCGTCTCCTGGCGTCGAGTGCGCACCGCCTCGGCACGCTTCTCCTCCGCCGCGCGCCGCGACTTGGCCCCGCCCCCAATCTGGGCCAGGGCCTCCAGCAGCCGCATCAGCACGTCGTCGCGCACAGGCAGGCACTGCACCAGCAGCTCCCGCGCCTGTGTGGGTGTTCGTGGGGTGGTGGGGAGGGGGGGTTGGACGGTGCACAACGAGGGTGAGTGGGAGCAAGCAGAGGGTGAAAGGTGCAGGTCGAGGGGAGGGCATCGATGCTCGCACAGCCACACAAGGCATGGCCATGCGTGCATACCCTCCGACGCTGTCCAGTCCATGGCAGAGCCACCCACCTGCTGCTTGGACAGCTGCTGGTTGAGAGCGGCCAGCGCCCTCTCCTCCGAGTAGTCCTGCCCTTCCTGGGCCTGCAGGGTGGAGGTGGGGTGGGGGGTAAAGCGGACTGGTGGTGAGGGACGCTGGTGGCGGAGGGAACCACTCCATGCACTCCCCGGCCGACACCAGTGACAACCGGCAACTGCATGGCGCTTGAGGCCCGGGAGGCACGCAGAGTCACAGAGGCAGCACCACAATGGTACTTTCCACCCTAAACACCCCCCCCACACAAACACACACAAACAAGTATCCGCTCACTGTGAGGTGCCGGAAGCGCTGCTTGCACAGCGACCCGGGGCGGTGGATGCCCTGTAGGCCCAGGCTGAGGCTCAGCACCTCCGACACCAGCGTCCAGTTCAGGCCAAACTCGTGCACGGTGGCCAGCAGCAGCTCGTCCTCAGCCTTGGTCCACATGACGACGCCCGCCCCCGCGGCGCCGCGCG
>NW_011934362.1:124498-130949 GCF_000733215.1 Auxenochlorella protothecoides
GGCGCCGGGCGCGGCGCGCCGCCGCGCGCGCCGCCCAGCGCACCCGTCGCGCGGCGCGTGCCGTACCGCCCCGTCGCCGGCTCGGCGCCCACGTCGTAGTCGGCGTCCACGTCGCGGTAGCGCTCGCGCCGCCGTTTGCGCAGGTACGTGTCCTCGATGTACTGCCGCGAGGCGGCGCGCTTGGGCGGCGCGCGCTCCGCGAACTCCGCGTCGCCCAGCTCCGCAAAGTCGTCCAGGAGGTAGCCGGCGCGGCGGCCGCCCTTGCCGCGCTTTCCTTTCTGGGCGTAGGGGTCGCCGTCGTCGGCCAGATCGGCGCCGTCGCCGGCGTCGCCCAGCAGGCACCCATCGGCCAGGTCGGCGTCCAGGCGCATGGCGCGCTTGCTGGCCTCCGCCACCGCCGCAAAGTGGCTCCTCAGCGCCGCGTCCAGCTCGTAGCGGTAGCCGCGGCACACCTGATGAGAGATTGTAGAGGGGGAGGGGGGTTGACTCCATGACCGTGCATGAGACCGGGCCAATGGCTGGACGAGGGATGACACACAAGGCGCCAGGCGCGGCAGTAGGGAAGGTCGCAGGGTGCGATCGATGCGGAGTGGCATTTCGAATACCCTGCACGTTCCAATAGCTGCACAGGGGGCCCTCATCCGGACGACCCACGGCTCAGCCGACGCCAGGCCCTGCCCAGGCCTGGACACCTCATCATGAGCACCTCCAGCATCCCCACCAAACCCCTCCCTCCCCAACCCAAAGCGATGCACACACCATGTCCGCCTCGATGGCGCGCTCCAGCTCCCGGCTCTCCAGGGTCGCCTCCAGCGCAGGCGCCAGCTCCGGCTCCACAGAGTACACCAGCGCGTAGTCGAAGCCCGGGGGCGTGGGGGGGATGGCCTCCAGGGCCAGGTCCGCCCAGATGGGGTCGGCTGTGGGGTCCAGGGCCAGGCCGGCGCCGGCCTCGGCACGCGCGGCGGCCGTCAGGCGCTTACCCGCCACGGCGGCCGCAGCGGCGACCGCCGCCGCGCGCGCCGCGACGATCTCGTCGTGGAAGGCCCGGTGCTCGGGCGGCGGCGGGCGCAGCCCAAACTCGCCGCGCTTTCCGGCAACCTCGGCGGCCACGGCCAGCGCCGTGCTGGCCTTCCACAGCCGCTCCTGCGCGAAGTCGACGGCCAGCCAGTGCGCCTCGGCCAGCACCGCATCCCAGTGGGAGAAGGGGCGAGCCGGCTCGGGCAAGGGGCGGGTGTAGGCGCACGCCAGCAAGGCGCGCAGGCCTGCCACGTCGGCGCCGGACGCCAGCACGGCGTCCTCGCGCGCGATCCGGGCCGCGGCCTCGGGGTCGGGCGCGGTGTCGGCGGGGGCGGTGCCGGGCGGGGCGGCGGCGGTGACGGTGGGGGTGCCGGCGCCATCAGCCTTGGCCGGGGCTGCCGCTGCCGGGGGTGGGCTCGCAGTCATGTCTGGGGAAAGGTGTGATCAGTCATACAGTACAGTGGCGTTGGGTGTCGCAGCTGCTGGGTGCTCTGCTCGTAGTGTCCAGGCAGGGAACCTGCGCAGGGTTGGGGTGGACGGATGAAGTCACGAGAGCCTCCATGCGGGCGAGCAGACGGTGAGGAATGCTGTGTTATGTCTGGGAGGCGAAGGGTAATGATCTCCAAATCCCATGCATGACATGTGTGTGAGGAGTGTCATACCCCTGAGGCGGCCCAGTCAGGGCATTATCACGGCTGGGCACCCCATCCCCTGCTAGCTGGATCTGCAACCACCGGGCCCAACATCAAACTTGCGGTAACACCGCCCGATTGAAATTCTGGGGCCCAGGTAGGAAGCGGGATGGAACAAGGACCGATAAACAAGGCTGATTCGCCCGGCACACCATTTTTCAGGCCCCTGTCCAGGCCCATTTCGAGTTTGGTCCCCAGGAGACATCACCTTCGAAAACCTTGTTTCTCCGCTCTCCCGCGGGCTGACGGCCTGGCGCCGCGTCCGTTACCCGCTACAATGTCCATGCAGCGCCTTGGAAGAGAGAAGTGCTGCGTGTGTGGTCGTTCCGGCCCCCTCCGGAGCCTCTGCCGGCCCAACACTGCGCATGGGCATGGGAAACGCATTATCGGGTGGAAAGCAGGCCCGTCGCGCCCTTGCCTTCCCTGGTGAGTCTACTTACTCATCAATTGCCGGGCCTTGGCCCCACCCAGACCACAGCAAGCCCATCGCATGAATCGCAGGGGTTCAGCTTAGAGTTATCAGCCATGTTGGCGCACTCGTCCCGTCGGGTGGCGGGCCGCGTCGCCCGCACGCTCGCTGCCGTCCAACGTGACTTCAAGTCCAGCGCCGAGGCGGGACAGGCCCACCCCAAACCGGTGCCTCTCTCTAAGCTGAAGGACAGTTTCCTGGATGGCACCTCCTCCACCTACCTGGAGGAGCTGGAGCAGCGCTACCGGGAGGACCCCGCGAGCGTGGACCGCACCTGGGCCTCCTTCTTCAAGTCCATGGGTGGGCTAATGGGGGCCTGTATGGCATTCCCGCGGGGGGGTTCGAATCAGCATGCCCACCGGGCTGCGTGATCCTTTGGGTCCGGCCCGGTGCCGGAAATCCCTCACCCGTGGTGCTGTGCTCTGCCTGGGGCACGGGCCGAGGAGATCCCCTTTCTCTGCTTGTGCCCCCACATCCTGCTTCTAACAACAACACCCTGGCAAACTCCAACACCCCGGTATCCCCAACCCCAACTTCCTCCCCCACACAACAACGACAGACATGGGTGTGTCCGCCGAGGCGGTGGCCGAGGCGTACGACGCCTTTGAGCGCGGGGAGAACGCGTCCCCCCTGGCCGCGGCGGCGGTGTCGGCCCAGTCCATCCAGGAGTCAATGCGCCTGCTGCTGCTGGTGCGTGCCTACCAGGTGATGGGCCACCTGTCGGCGCAGCTGGACCCGCTGGGCCTGGACCAGCGCGCCGCCCCCGCGGAGCTGGACCACACTTTCTACGGCTTCTCGGACGCGGATCTGGACCGCGAGTTCTTCCTGGGCACCTGGAACATGGAGGGGTTCATGGCGGAGGACCGGCCCATCCGCACGCTGCGCGAGATCCTGGGGCGCCTGCGTGAGACGTACTGCGGCCCCATCGGCTACGAGTACATGCACATCAACGATCGCGAGCGGTGCAACTGGATCCGCGCGCGCATCGAGACCGCGGAGCGCGAGTCGTACTCGCGCCAGAAGAAGATGCTCATCCTGGACCGCCTGTCCTGGAGCGAGCTCTTCGAGTCCTTCCTGGCCAACAAGTACACCGCGGCCAAGCGCTTCGGGCTGGAGGGGTGCGAGGCGCTGATCCCGGGGCTCAAGGCCATCATCGACTCCGCGGCCGAGCTGGAGGCGCGCAGCGTGGTCATCGGCATGCCACACCGCGGGCGCCTGAACATCCTGGCCAACGTCATGCGCAAGCCCATGGAGCAGGTGTTCAGCGAGTTCGCGGGGCGGCGCCCCGGCGAGGGCGGCGGCGCCTACACCGGGTCGGGCGACGTCAAGTACCACCTGGGCACCTCCTATGACCGCCCCACCATCCACGGCAAGCGCGTGCACCTGAGCCTGCTGGCCAACCCCTCCCACCTGGAGGCGGTGAATACGGTGTGCCTGGGCAAGGTGCGCGCCAAGCAGTACTACTCGGCCGACGACTCGCGCCGCGCCAACCTGCCCATCCTCATGCACGGCGACGGCGCGTTTGCGGGGCAGGGCATCGTGTATGAGACCCTGGACATGTCGGCCCTGCCCGACTACACCGTGGGCGGCACCATCCACGTGGTGGTCAACAACCAGGTGGCGTTCACCACCGACCCGCGCAAGTCGCGCTCCTCGCCCTACTGCACCGACGTGGCCAAGGCCCTCTCCGCCCCCGTCTTCCATGTGAATGCGGACGACGCGGAGGCGGTGGTCCGCGTCTGCGAGCTGGCCGCGGAGTGGCGCCAGACCTGGGGCTCCGACGTCGTCATCGACCTCATTGGCTACAGGCGCTATGGGCACAACGAGATCGACGAGCCCATGTTCACCCAGCCCCTCATGTACTCCGCCATCAAGCGCCACGCCAACCCGCAGCAGCTCTACGTCCAGCGCCTGCTGGCCGAGGGGTCGGTGAGCAAGGAGACGGTGGACGACATCCAGAGCACGGTGCAGGCCAAGCTGGCCGCTGCGTTTGAGGGGGCCAAGGAGCACCAGCCCAAGCTCTCCGACTGGCTGTCGAGCCACTGGAAGGGCTTCAACTCCCCCATCCAATACTCGCGCATTCGCAACACCGGCGTCCCCATTGACCTCCTCAAGGTGAGGGGGGTTTGGTTTTTTAGAGCGAGGGGGGGGGACCCTTGATTCCTGAGCGTCGACTGCATGTATCTCTGCGGTGGCCCTCCCTTCCTTAAGCTACCCTGTGCCTCACTCCCCGTTCCCCCCTTCCACCCCCCCAAATACCAACAAAACAACACCTCACAGTCCGTGGGCGACGTGATCACCGCGCTGCCGGCCAGCTTCAAGCCCCACCGCCAGATCGCCAAGGTGTACGAGAACCGACGCGCCATGGTGGCGGGGGAGCAGGGCGTGGACTGGGGGTTCGCGGAGGCGCTGGCCTTTGGCACGCTGCTGGCGGAGGGCAACCATGTGCGCCTGAGCGGGCAGGACGTGGAGCGTGGGACTTTCAGCCACCGGCACGCGGTGGTGCACGACCAGGCCACCGGGGACAAGTACACACCGCTGGCCCATGTGTACGAGGACCAGCGCGCAGGGCAGTTCACGGTGTCCAACTCCTCCCTCTCCGAGTTCGGCATCCTGGGCTTCGAGCTGGGGTACAGCCTGGAGTCGCCCAATGCGCTGGTCCTGTGGGAGGCCCAGTTCGGCGACTTTGCCAACGGCGCCCAGATTATTTTCGACCAGTTCATGTCCTCCGGCGAGGCCAAGTGGCTGCGCCAGTCGGGGCTCACCGTGCTCCTGCCCCACGGCTACGATGGGCAGGGGCCGGAGCACTCCTCCGCGCGCATGGAGCGCTTCCTGCAGATGGTGGACGAGGACCCGTACCAGCCCCCCGTCATCGACGAGAAGGAGTGGTTCACGGGTGGGCACCTGGGCTCCCAGACCCAGCGCATCAACTGGCAGGTGGTCAACTGCACCACCCCCGCCAACTACTTCCACGTCCTGCGCCGCCAGATCCACCGCCAGTTCCGCAAGCCTCTGGTCGTCTTCTCGCCCAAGAACCTGCTGCGCCACCCGCTGGCGCGCTCCCCGCTCACCGAGTTCGACGACAAGCCCGACGATAAGTACATCGAGGGCGTGCGCTTCAAGCGCGTCATCATGGACGAGAACGCCACCGACCGCTCCCCCAATCCGGAGCCAGTGCCGGGGGTCAAGCGTGTCGTCTTCTGCTCCGGCAAGCTCTATTACGAGCTGGCCACGGAGCGGGCGCGGCAGGAGGGCAAGGCCGACGAGGTGGCCATTGTGCGCATCGAACAGCTCGCGCCCTTCCCCTTCGACCTGGTGGAGCGGGAGCTGCGGCGCTACCCCAACGCGGAGGTGCTGTGGGCCCAGGAGGAACCCAAGAACATGGGCGCATACCTCCACGTCCAGCCCCGCCTGCAGACCTGCATCCAGGGCGTGGGCGGCACGCCCCCCATGCGCATCAAGTACTCGGGACGCAAGACCATGGCCTCCACGGCCACCGGGTTCGGCTCGGTGCACGCCCAGGAGCAGGCGGAGCTCATTGCCAACGCCCTGGACACCTCCTTCTGAGGGGGGGATGTTGGGGTGCCAGACCCGGGAGGCCGCCCCCGCGCTGCTCGCACGCCGGAACCCTCGAAGGGCTTTTGTGGTGGCGCAGCGTGCGGCTGACACCCGTGAGAATGCATGCTTGTAATCTTAGTCTCGTCATGATAAGGGGGTTGAGCTTCAGGCAGGTGAGGGCGTATGCTTCGCGCGAGCCGAAGATATGCCGCTAACGGGCTTGCGCCGGTTGCACAGCTGCTTCCCGCAAGCGGGATCTGACTGGCGCAGTTGGTTGCCTCTAATGGCGAACCAGAGGGGGTGGGGGGGTGGGAGAAGGGGAAGCAGGGGGTCCACCAAATGCAGTGGGACGAAGTGCATTTTCAAAAAAGCACTTGGTTAGCATCAGGATGTTGGCCGCCCCGTTCACATCGCGGTTGACGACATGAACTCTGCAGCCCTTGTTCGTGCACCGCTTGGTGTCCCACACGTCCACCAGCTTCTCCTCGCCTCGGCGCACCCGCACGTACTGGTGGGCATGCAGGGTGGCGTGACAGGCGCAACACAGCTTTGATGACCTGTGCTCGTCCACCACCACCACCCTGCACACCCGCCGCAGGCGCCGCAAGAAGCGGATCCAGGGCCCCGGCGGGGGCCCCCGCATGATGCCCCCCCGGTCCTGGGCCGACCAGTTGCCCACGCCCACGACAGTGGTCATGCCAGGGGGGGGGCGGAA
>NW_011934362.1:131888-143685 GCF_000733215.1 Auxenochlorella protothecoides
GTGGTGGTATGGGGTGAGTTGTGTTGTGGGAGCGCGGCACGTGTGGGTGGTTGGCGGGTGAGCGGGTAGTTGCATACGATAACGCACGTCGCTGCTGGTAAACAGCACACCCGCAGTCACTCCCGGGAACAGAGCAGCCAACACTCCCGCACCACTTGTAAGCGTTCCAGGCAATCACTGCAGCATGTCGACAAGCCAGGAGAGCCATCCCTAGCAGCACACACCCCAGTGGTACAGTCACGGACCGCTCACCGGTAGTATTCGTCGGCGATTCCCCTGCCCTGCGGGGCGGCCAGGGGCGCCCCGCCGCGGGTGCGCTTGCCGCTGGTCTTCGGGGCGTCGGGGGGGCGGGGCGGGGGGTCGCCGGGCCGGGGAGGCCCTCTCGCCCGCCGCAGGGTGACAGTGACGCTGTAGCCATTCGTCCTCCAGTGCCCAGCAGAGTGCCATCCGCAGCCCTGAAGCGCCGAAAGTTGAACAGGAGAGCGAAGAAGGCCCAGCCGATGTGGACAAACCAGTCCGTCTTCTTCTCCTCTCTGTCGCCCGTCTTGTCCTCCTCCTCCATCTCGCCCGTCTTCTTCTTCCCCCGCTTCCCCTCTGCGTCCACCTGGTACTCCTCCGCCTTTCTACGGAGGCAGGCCTCGATGGCCTGTTTCTTCCTGGCGGGGATACCATGAACCTCCTCGAGATTGAGGAATTTCATAGCCTGGGATTGGCAAGATGCGGGTGGGGCGGGTGTGAGCGACGAGGAGTCGGGGCCTCACACCTCTGCTGCACCACACGACCCCCAGACCCTGGGTCCACGGAGCATCGCGGGACGATCCTACAGTGTATTGCCCCCCCCCTCCCACCACGACTACAAAATAAAAGGAGTGGCCTGTGTTCGCGGTGTAGATCTGCAAGACACCTCTGCACCACCCATACCCCTCCCTCCGCAACATGCGGTGCTGATCCTCACCTCGGGCGCGGTATACATTCTCCACTCCTTCTCGGTGGGAAGCTGCAGCCCCGTCATCCTCGCCACGCCGCCCCTGTCTAACTTCTCATGCCGCCGCAAGAAGGCCCACAGCGTCGTCAGGGTGCCGGTGATGTGCACCGCCTCAAAGCCCTGTCTGCAGGGCAGGAGGCTGAACAGCCGCCCGATGTGCCGCAACGGCGGCGGCTTCTGGGGGCTCTGGGCGGGGCTGCCGGCGGCGTTCGCCGCGGCCTCCTTGCGCTTGGCCAGCGCCGCGCGCCGTTGCTTGCCCAAGCCCCGCCGCTTGCTGGGGATGCCGGCGTCCTTGTTGGCCGCGTGCTGCTTCGCACGCTCCTCAACCTTGCGCTTGAGCTCTGTGGCGGCGGCGGCTGACGCTGCAGTGTCACCGACCTGTGCATGTAGGTAGGATCTGGGGCTGGTGAATACATGTGTAGCTGTGCTACCCTTCTGTCAAACCCCTAGCCGCCCCCTCGAGGATGCAAGGAAGTAACCGTGTCAAACCAGCACAGATCTCCACACAGTCCTGCATTCCCGGTCGTCCCTCACCACTCACATCTGGGCAATTTGCGTCGTGCTGCGTCGCCTCCTCGCCCGCCTGCCCTTGTGGCGCATCCCCGGGAGTCTGCGCGGGAGCTGGCGCGGCCGGCTGTCGCCTTTCGCGCTCCGCGAGGAGTCGCCTGGCCAGCGGCAGGCAGAGGTGCGGATGATGTTTCCACAGACCCGACTTCGGCCTCTTCGGCATGCGCCGGCGGAGTTCGACGATCCAGTCCACCTGCTCCTGCGTGAATGGCACATGCCACCACGCAGCCGCCCTGCCCGAGGGTGGTGGTGGTGCTGCATCGCTGCCGGTGGTAGGGGCTGGGGGCGGCTGGTCGGGCGCGGCGGCCGGGGCTGGCGATGGCGCTGCGGAGACGCCGGGGCCCAGGACTGGGGTAGGCTGGATGGGAGTGGCGGCTGGGGATGGCGCTGCGGAGACGGTGGGGCCCAGGACTGAGGGTGGCTGGTTGGGCGCGGCGGCCGGGGCTGGCGCTGCGGAGACGCCGGGGCCCGGGGCTGGGGGGTCAAACCACTGCCAATGTTCATACACTCGCGCATTCCCGGTCGTCCCTCACCACTCACATCTGGGCAATTTGCGTCGTGCTGCGTCGCCTCCTCGCCCGCCTGCCCTTGTGGCGCGCTCTCTGGAGCCTGCGCGGGAGCTGGCGCGGCCGGCTGTCGCCTTTCGCGCTCCGCGAGGAGTCGCCTGGCCAGCGGCAGGCAGAGGTGCGGATGATGTTTCCACAGACCCGACTTCGGCCTCTTCGGCATGCGCCGGCGGAGTTCGACGATCCAGTCCACCTGCTCCTGCGTGAATGGCACATGCCACCACGCAGCCGCCCTGCCCGAGGGGGGTGGTGGTGCTGCATCGCTGCCGGTGGTAGGGGCTGGGGGCGGCTGGTCGGGCACGGCGGCCGGGGCTGGGGGGGGCACTGCGACGTTGCTGGCGGCTGGGGCTGGCAGCGGCTGGTCGGGCGCGGCGGCCGCGCCCGGCACCGCAGCTGCGTCGGCGCCAACCGCTGGGGCTGCGGGAGGCAGGGCGGGCGCGGCATCCGAGTCTTCTGTCGGCGCCAGAGGGTTTGCGAAGCTGACGGACAGCACTGCGCGGGCGCAGTGGTGTGGCCAATTTCCCTTTACCCCTAGCTCCAGCTTGGCCTTCTGCTGGAGATGGCGGAGGAGCTCCCTCTTATAGTAGGTGGCCGTCGCCGTAGCCAGGTCCCCCGCCGCTTCATGGATGAAGGGGCCGATGTACTCCATGTCGGGCGGCTGGAGGTCGACACCAGCCCGCTCGAGTGTCTGCTGGAAGCGGGCGACGGAGTCGGCCAGCGGTGAGAACGCCGCCTTCGCCCCAGTGCCTGCATTTCCGCCGGCTGCCTCGCGAGGTCGCCAAATGAGCGTCAGGCATCTGCGCCGTGGTTGTAATGGGTGGGTGGGTCGAAAGGGTGGCTGGTTATTCGGCACCTGCTCTGCGGCGCATGCCGCTGCACCCCATCTGTGGCAACGTGTTACAGACAGCTGCAAGCGTTCCTGATCCAACCAGCACACGCCACATGCAGACATGGGACCCTATCAAGCAAGGAAACCAGGCAACTGTCTGCCTACAAGATAAGCCCACCCACATCCCACCCCCAACACACAGGAGGCCCACCTGTAAAAAAAAGTCTTGTCAAGTGGTTGCAGTGCCGCATCCGCATCCGCCCGGCCAGCCTGCTTTCGCCGCTCAAACTCCTCCACCATACGGATGGCGTGGAAGTTGGCAAACAGGTAGCCGACGGTGCGCAACTCGGTGACGACGGCCACGACGTCGTCCACTGTCGGTCGAAGCGCATCCAACACGCACTGCTGCTGCTGCGCCTTCTTCTTCATCTCCTTCTTCTTCTTTTTCTTCTTCGTCTTCTTCTTCGGAAGATCCGGGAAGCCGTTCCAGGTCGTCTTGATGGAGGTTGTTGCGTAGTCATCCATCACCTACAGTTTGTGATAGCGCGGGCACAGGGTGTCGATAGGTGTGTGTGTCTGGGTGTCTCAATCAGTAGAGCCACGCATGCTTGGGGACACTCCAGTGGCCCCGGAGGCCCCCCTCCAAAGCGGCACACCAAGTCCTCACACACCTTCCCGAATCGGCCTAGCGTGCCCGCCTCGCCGGGCGCCGTCCGCCACTCGTTCACCGTGGCATCATTCTGCCACTGTTGATCCCTCTTCTCCGCATCGTCCAGCTTGTTGACCACGCCGAGTGGCACAGGGGGCGTCTGAGAGTCCTACGACACAGGGCGAGAAAACACGGGGTGGGATGTGTGTATTCGCCTATAAGTTGCAGATACCAACTTTAAGAATCACATCATCACTCCGACACCGCCATGCCTGTCGCACACCAATCAAATAAACCCAACTCAGTCCACCCAACACAATCACCTGGCCAGCGGATGCAAGAGGTCTCGAAGTCGAGGGGGCATCATCCGCCGCCACGACATCAACGTCCATTGGACAAGGGGTCTGTTGCGTGCAATGGCCTGGTTGCGCTGGCTCGCCGTTGTCACTGGGGTGCCGAAGTTTTGTGTGAGGGTGAGCAAGGTCCCATGACCTGCATCATCTCCTCTGCAGCTTCGAACCCATGCACATACCCAACTGCATGCATGCATGCCCGTCGACTCGACGACGCGCACCCCACGATCACAGCCATACCAAGGCTCCTCACCAGCCCAAGCAAGCGACTTCGCCACACCTCGGAGGAGGAGGGACAGAGGCGGCCAGTGCCGGCCGATTTTGATGTATGCGGTGTTGGCGCTCCCCGGGCCGTGATTCCCTTCCCGCTCAGTGCATCAGGCAGTCACGGCGCCGGATCGCAGCCTCGGCCGCGGGCACCCAGTCCCGAGGCTGCAGCCGGTTGCCCAGCTTGGGGAGCTGTCTCGACCTGGCCCCAGGCACCCTGTTGAAGGAGTGGATGCGAGGACAGTCTGTGAGTAGACCTCCATGTCATAGCACAGGGGGGGTGGCTGATGGTGCTAGCTGCGCGAGACACATCTGTACTGATGTCGACGCAACCCGGTCTACCCACTTCCATCCCATCCCAACTGCAAGATAAAAGTATCACACTCATGGCTGGCTGAGGCCGTCGCCCATGGCAGCCGGGGCACGAGGGTCGCTGTTGACTGGTGACCTAGGAGTCAAATGGGCCGGCCACCCCTGCCGAATGGAGTAAGAAGGGGTGTGGATGGTCTTCAACGAGAGAAAAATCCGGAAAATGCTCTCAACACGACGGGTAGCGCAAACCCTGAAGATGTCGACGCGGCCGGATCCCGTCCACCGAATTCCAGGGCAGCCCAACTCCGCGGTAGTCCTATATTACGACTTCCCAGCGATCTCCCGGACTCACCGAGGCATTACAGTCGGATGGCATTGCGTCGAAGTGGGATGTTCTGCGAGGGCGAGGCACTGAAAGGGTGTAGACGCGGGGCGTCGGTGTACCAGGGGTCGCCCTCGGGCCGGGAGAGGTAGCGATCACAGGGGCACTCTGCCCTCCGGTCTCAACGTACAAACGTCTTCACTCTGTCAATATGCAACGCAACCTACAGACTGTCGAGAGTAAGGCCGTTACAACGCACGTCGGTGGGTATTTATCGCCAGGGGAGCAGGCGTCCTTCGGTCCAAGCTTGGCACGCGAGCAGGTCACATCACATGGAGAATGGTGCTGTGGGAAGGCAAGCAAGAGATCCAAGACATAGGGTTGGAGTGGACTATGGAGCGATGGCCTATCGTGGAGGGGTGGACCGAGGACAGCTCGTGCGCGCCTTATGTGATCGAGCATGAAATTTTCGATACCGCGGGTTTAAGCTCGAAATTCTCCGGACTCTCACGATATCGAACATTATATCAACCATTTCCCGGAAATTTGCCCGATGGGTAGGACTGAGCATTGAACATCAGCCCGCGCTGTGTATGTACATATTTCTTGGGTCCGTCTGCTATAAGCGCTGTGCTTCTCCGCAGTCGCACTGGCGCCGCGACAAGGCCCATGACCCGGTGGATGGGGGATGTGTCGAGCAGGCTTGTTGACGAGCGGAAGATGGAAAACTTGCAGCTTCCGGTCTCGCAGCACTTCACAAACGCCCGCCTGGAGCAGGCATACCGGCAGTACATCGGCACCATCCAGCTCGGCAACGATGTGGCGATGACGCGACTTATGATGGTGCGACGAGTGGGAGTGGGGAAGGCAGCGCAGAGAGTCCAGAGGCCGTGTCGGCGGCGTGACAGCATCCTCATGCGGGACCCTCTCAGGCTTATCACGCCGTGGCAACCTACAAGACGCTGAAGGAGGCTCATGAAATGGACTGGATGACGATGTTGATGAGTGAGTCCAATGGGACCCATGGAGCCTGGAGTTGGGGAGGTGGGGCCTGTTGCTCCACCTCCCTGCAATTTTTGCTGCTGGCTGACAAGGTGCATGGGCAGCCCGACCCAGACCCTCCTGCATCCACCCCTCTTCTTGAACATCCTTCCAGTCTGCAACTTTGCTGTGCTGGGAGCTACCCTGCTGCTGCCCTCAGTCTGGCCGGGGGTGTGGCGGCGGTGGAGGAACGTCATCATGCCGCCCCTCCTCGTTTCGCACACGGTCGCCCTGCACATCTTCCTGTGAGATGGGTGGAGGCAGGGGAATAGAAGTGTGTAGAGCATGCCCAGGAACTCTGGACCCCACAAGGCATTGCTCGTCCCGCAGGTACACACACTCAACGAGCGAGAGCTTGCTGGGCAGAGGCACCCTCTCCCGACTCATTGACCAGTGTGCAGCGTGGGGCGGCGTGAAAAGGGTTGCATGCGTGGGTTGGTGGGCATACAGCGATGAGGCTGCAGCGCCGGAGGCCATGTACTCTGGGGCAAATCATCCTGCCCTCAGCGCACTAGCCGCAGCATCCTGCATGGAGGACTCATCTGCGCATATCTAAATCAGTGATAGACCCAGCCTGCAGCTCACCCTCTGCACCCCTTTACTCCTGGCAGGGGCACAGATGTGTTGGCGGTGCAGGCGCTGGTGCTCCAGAGGAGCCTCACCAGCAGGCTCATCCCGGCTCAGGCCATCGGTGGGTGCTCTCTGGGCCACGCCCGGGAGAGGTTTCATCGCTGCGCATTAGAGGGTCTGCATCCGTCCACTGGCACCCAAACCTTGGACGCGGGACCATCTTACCATTGCCCAGGGGTGCACACCTGGGCGCTTGTTGCAGGGGTCCACTTCCCAACCATTTCCCTGATGGCTCGCAGGGTACATGGTGTTGGCCTCGTACAACTGGCACCAGGGCCATGTGGAGGTGGGCGGCCTCCTGACCTCCAGGGAACATCGGTCTCATGATTGCATCTCCTGCCTCTGCATGTTCCCACACAGAGCGCACAGACTCTCCTAGTTCACTCAATCCATGCCCTCTCCACGCAATGTGCCCCCATGTCACAGACGCTGGCGCTCTACACGCTGCACACTGTGCTGGGTTTGATCTTACCCTGCATCATCGTCTGGCAAGCAGAGTACAAGGCTCGGTACTCCTTCCTGCGAGAGGTGTGTAGTCTTGGAGGCTATGGGGGCGGAGTCACCACCCAGCAAGGATGGCAGCCACGGGCTTTGTCACCAGAATGTGCTCTGGCGGTGTTGACCAGCTGTGCCTCACCCTGGCATGTATATCACGCACTGGCCCTCCGAATTTGGCAAAGACCTATGAGGCATGTCTGCACCCCCCCCACACACCCCCACCCCACCCTCGTGTTGACCTCTGCATCCCGCTGCTCTCATTCAGTGCTCCCATTCAACCTTTGCCTTCCGCGATCACCTTCACAGGCTGCCAAAGCGCGGCCGATCAGGCTGCCACCCCTCACACTCCTGGCACGGTTGAGCTGCCTGTGGCTGCTCCCTGTCTTCATGCTCGAGGGCCTCACAGGACCCATGTTCATCTGTCGTTCCATGCTGAAGACGGGGTACTCATGGTGGGCCATCTATTCGCTCATGCTGGCCTGGTCTGGAGCAGTCGTCTTGTATAACTCCTACTTCTACATCCTGGCCTGAGCACCACTTGGGAGGGCTCGCCGGTGATCGCTGCACGGCTCGCTCTTGCTCCTTTTCTCCTTTCGTCAACCTTACAGGCTCGTCATACGAACACAACCCCCCGGCTGCGCACGCTTGAGTGTTATGTCTTCCTTCTTCTCCCGCCCATGTGCACCCTCGTCTCAAACCCTACATCCCCTCACCCTTTTCCAAGTCTGGATCCGCCTACATGCCACATGTGTCCACCTGGGCATTTGCTGACACTCTGTGACACATCCAGTGAAAACCCTGGACATCAACCAACACGAAGTTCAAGGCCCTGACCATATTCTGCACAGGAGATGTTTCAGTATGGCAGGTCTCCGAAAAGTGCTTGATCCGGGGAAGACCGGCCGGAAGAACTGCGGAAAGCTCAGAATCCGAGGTCTCGAGCCTGAACTTTCGTGCTGACCTGGCGGTACCCCGCGGCGCCTGGGGCCACTGGCGCACGTTGAGGGCGGGATAAGCAAGTGCGGAAACAAACACTGCAACGGAGGCAGTGGTATTGCTCTCGTATCTGCTTGGGTTAGCGCTTACTCGAGGCCCACTCCAGGCATAGAGGATTCTCGAGGGGTCTTGCTCCGTAAGAGGTGCAACGCGACCCCAAACCTGTACAGAATACGGCCGTTAAAGCGTTACTTAGAGCTGTCTTCATTCAGATCTCCTAGGACAATAAATCTAGCTCGGGACTGGATCTAGGGGAGTGCTGTGCATGTGGGGCAACCCCCGGTTTCGCGGATTTCCGCCCCGGACACTTCAAATGCGTACAGCTCTCAAAACGGCAACGCGGAGTAGATATGCCGTTACACGGTGCCAAGATCCTATATATACGATCAAGCCGCACGGGAATTAAGTCAGATCTCGACCGCATCGTAGAGCGAAGGCTGCTTCCCCTCTGAACGCAGACAAAGATTATCCGCCGGACCGTGAGTTGGCCGCAAAATGCAAAATGCCGTCGATGGTCAGGATCCCAGCCATCCTGAGTGCACTAGTGCTGCTACTCGCCAGATGTGCTGTTGCGGTGAGCCTGGGAGCACTCGAAGCGATGACGACTCCGCGTCACCCATACCCTTCTTGCCCCTAATCAATACTTCCCCACCACATGCCGTCCTCGATAGGAGGTCAACTGCAGCTCCACATCCATCGCGCTACCCAGTGTCATGTGAGCCGAGTGATGTGTCCATCCGGGGAATGCGTGCAACTGTGGCGATATTCCCGATCCGTCGAGCTCCCTCTCGTCCAAGGCTTCGGCTGACGGATGTCCGTCCTCCCACACTCCAACGGGAATCCGCAAAGTCGCTCCGTTAAACGTGCGCTTGCACACTGATTTTCCGTGTATTTGAGGAGTATCTGCATTCCTTCGCGTAATTCATCTACCCGCATATGCACAATTCCTTGCAGCCTTGGACCCCATGTGCATCTTGTGACGGAGGACAGCGCAGATGCCGTTTGCATGTGAGCAACCCTCGTGAGGCTGCTGTGCAGGCACGTGTCGGCCGGAGGTCGCTGAGCTGGGCTACGTTCTTCACGATGGAGGCAATCCGACTTTTCACGCACACCCAGTCATGTGCCACTCAGTCCATGCACCACCCGCCTCCTTGGTATGCAGGCATGAAGGCTTCAGCGAGGCGGGGTCCGCCCGCACCTCCACCCTTCACGTCATGGGACTGTCGATGTCGGCGGTACGGGTGAGCACCTTGCAGATCCTGAGACCTAGATCCACCAAGATTATCGTGGCCGTGGAGTGCCTCAAGGTGGAACAGAAGGCTTGCTCGGCAGACAAGGATGGCAGCGTTGGATACCACAACAAGGGCAGGAACAACTTTGGCACGATGAATGATGGGGATGACAGTATCGGTGAGCAACGTGAGTTGGGCGAGAAGAATGCAGGCTGTGCACGATCGCGGCAATCCTGGTTGTTACAGGCTCAGAAATGAGTTCTTGCTGCCCTGGCAGGTAACTCAGACGTGGGCCACGCCAACTGGGGCAACAACAACATTGGCAAGGGCAATCGCTGCTTCAACAAGACTGGGAACCGGAAGGTCATTAACGACTGCAGCCTGCTTGAGTTCCGTAAGCATGCATGGGTCCTCGATTCCCCACTACCTCCCTCCAAAAAGGCCTGACACCCCCCGTCAGGACATCTTCACCCCCACCCATCAAGACATCTTCACCCTGACTCAGTAGGGAATCTCCAAACACGCCCTCCAAGGAATCCACACCCCTACCCTGAAGGCCATCTCTTCCCCCGCCCTCAGGCCCGAGCCTCCCTCGAGGTCTCGAGCCTGAACTTTCGTGCTGACCTGGCAGTACCCCGCGGCGCCTGGGGCCACTGGCGCACGTTGAGGGCGGGATAAGCAAGTGCGGAAACAAACACTGCAACGGAGGCAGTGGTATTGCTCTCGTATCTGCTTGGGTTAGCGCTTACTCGAAGCCCACTCCAGGCATCGAGGATCCTCGAGGGGGCTTGCTCCGTAAGAGGTGCAACGCGATCCCAAACCTGTACAGAATACGGCCGTTAAAGCGTTACTTTGAGTTGTATTCCTTCAGATCCCCTAGGACAATAAATCTAGCTCGGGACTAGATCAAGGGGAGTGCTGTGCATGTGGGGCAACCCCCGGTTTCGCGGATTTCCGCCCCGGACACTTCAAATGCGTACAGCTCTCAAAACGGCAACGCGGAGTAGATATGCCGTTACACGGTGCCAAGATCCTATATATACGATCAAGCCGCACGGGAATTGAGTCAGATCTCGACCGCATCGTAGAGCAAAGGCTGCTTCCCCTCTGAACGCAGACAAAGATTATCCGCCGGACCGTGAGTTGGCCGCAAAGTGCAAAATGCCGTCGATGGTCAGGATCCCAGCCATCCTGAGTGCACTAGTGCTGCTACTCGCCAGATGTGCTGTTGCGGTGAGCCTGGGAGCACTCGAAGGGATGACGACTCCGCGTCACCCATACCCTTCTTGCCCCTGAATCAATACTTCCCCACCACATACCGTCCTCGATAGGAGGTCAACTGCAGCTCCACATCCATCGCGCTACCCAGTGTCATGTGAGCCGAGTGATGTGTCCATCCGGTGAATGCGTGCAACTGTGGCGATATTCCCGATCCGTCGAGCTCCCTCTCGTCCAAGGCTTCGGCTGACGGATGTCCGTCCTCCCACACTCCAACGGGAATCCGCAAAGTTGCTCCGTTAATCGTGCGCTTGCACACTGATTTTCCGTGTATTTGAGGAGTATCTGCATTCCTTCGGGTAATTCATTTACCCGCATATGCACGATTCCTTGCAGCCTTGGACCCCATGTGCATTTTGTGACGGAGGACAGCGCAGATGCCGTTTGCATGTGAGCAACCCTCGTGAGGCTGCTGTGCAGGCACGTGTCGGCCGGAGGTCGCTGAGCTGGGCTAGGTTCTTCACAATGGAGGCAATCCGACTTTTCACGCACACCCAGTCATGTGCCACTCAGTCCATGCACCACCCGCCTCCTTGGTATGCAGGCATGAAGGCTTCAGCAAGGCGGGGCCCGCCCGCACCTCCACGCTTCACGTCATGGGACTGTCGATGTCGGCGGTACGGGTGAGCACCTTGCAGATCCTGAGACCTAGATCCACCAAGATTATCGTGGCCGTGGAGTGCCTCAAGGGGGGACAGAAGGCTTGCTCGGCAGACAAGGATGGCAGCGTTGGATACCACAACAAGGGCAGGAACAACTTTGGCACGATGAATGATGGCGATGACAATATCGGTGAGCATCGTGAGGTGGGCGAGAAGTATGCAGGCTGTGCACGATCGCGGCAATCCTGGTTGTTACAGGCTCAGAAATGAGTTCTTGCTGCCCTGGCAGGTAACTCAGACGTGGGCCACGCCAACTGGGGCAACAACAACATTGGCGTGGGCAATCGCTGCTTCAACAAGACTGGGAACCGGAAGGTCATCAGCGAATGCAGCCTGCTTGAGTTCCGTAAGTATGCATGGGTCCTCGATTCCCCACCACCTCCCTCCAAGAAGGCCTGACACCCCCCGTCAAGACATCGTCACCCCCACCCATCAAGACATCTTCACCCTGACTCGGTAGGGAATCTCCAAACACGCCCTCCAAGGAATCCACACCCCTACCCTGAAGGCCATCTCTTCCCCCGCCCTCAGGCCCGAGCCTCCCTCCCCTGCCTTGCCCCCCTTCCTCTGCCTAGCTCCCCACCTCCTCCACCCTCAAGCCCAAGCCCCT
>NW_011934362.1:144011-169205 GCF_000733215.1 Auxenochlorella protothecoides
CCTCCACCCAGCCCACCTCACCCACCCCCCCCGCGGGCAACTGCTACAGTCGAGCTTGTTCCCTCTGCTGGAAAGATCCGAATGACCTGTGTGGTGACCACTGGGGGGTATGCCCCCAAACTCGTCAGCTGCAGCTTGTACTCAGCTGTCTTCAAGATGATCACCTCAGCGGGTCATAACCTGGGGGATGTCGTCACCACCATCAAGGGAGACCCACAGTCTGAAACGCTCATGTCAGCTTATGCTCTTGGAGCCGCGTACACATTCTTAACTCTGGAGGACATTAAGGAGATCATGCGGCTGACGCTCATCAACCCTATACCACCTCCCCCCGTATCCTTCTCCCCACCACCACCGGAACTTGGGTCTATCACTGGGAGTGTCACTCTAGCATCAAACGTTTTCTCATTCTCAATCACATTTGGGGACCTGACCCCGGACAGCATTAGGTACGCCTTCTTCACCGCTGACGGGGCCCTGGCCAGTTATGGATCCCAAAAATACAACGGCAAAACGACCACTTATACCACCACCCTCAAGGCGGCCATGTTATCTTTGGTGTCGTATGCCCAAGTTGTGGCCCTCAACAGTACAGGCGCTAGCACCAATGTCCTGACCCTGAACTGCTGATCATGCAGACTGATGTTATTGCGCGCCCTCCGGGGTCGATCGACGTTAGCAGCATTTGACTAAACAGTTGCGCGCATCCTTGCCGGCAGTGCCACTCTGCACCCAAAACCCGAAGCCTGTGTCTATAGGATCTCTCTTTCCAAGACTCGATCTTCAGGCTCACGTCCTGTAGAGGAGTGCCAATATGTTCCTGCCCAACACCCTATACACCCCCACGGCCCTGAACGCGGCCATGGCTGCCTCCGTTCAGAAGGAGCAGTCCCTGCAGCGGTCTGCGGCCCCCCAGGACAATCTGCTTGCCCGCAGCGTGTCCGGCTTCGTGGCACATGCCCCCACGGAGAAGAAGATCGCCCTCTACTCCCGGGTACGCCCTGGCGCGCCCAACCCCTGCTGGCCCCCTCGCCGAGGAGAACCCGGGCGCCCGACGGGCCCCCCTGCATGGGACTGACAAATAATCATTCCTTTTCCCATTCCTATCCCCGCGCAGGACTACTACCTGGCCTGCGGCGTGGGCGGCATCCTGGCCTGCGGCCTCACGCACACTGCGGTCACCCCCCTGGACGTGGTGAAGTGCAACATGCAGACCGCCCCCACCAAGTACACGGGCATCTTCCAGGGCTTCCGCACCATCGTCACCGAGCAGGGCGCCCGCGGCCTGTTCAAGGGCTGGGTTCCCACCGCCCTCGGCTACTCCGCGCAGGGCGCCTGCAAGTTCGGCTTCTACGAGTTCTTCAAGAAGTACTACTCCGACCTGGCCGGCCCCGAGTACGCGGCGCGCTACCAGAACCTGATCTACGTGGCGGGCTCCGCCTCGGCCGAGTTCATCGCCGACATCGCGCTGTGCCCCTTTGAGGCCGTCAAGGTCAAGGTGCAGACCGTGCCCGGCTGGGCGCGCGGCTTCGGCGACGGCCTGCCTAAGTTCGTGGCCGAGGGCGGCGTGGGCGGGCTGTGGAAGGGCGTGGTCCCCCTCTGGGGCAGGCAGATCCCCTACACCATCATGAAGTTCGCGGCCTTCGAGAATGTGGTCCAGGGCCTGTACAAGTACGTGGTGCCCAAGCCGCGCGAGGAGTGCACCAAGGGCGAGCAGCTGGGCGTGTCTTTTGCCGCAGGCTACATCGCGGGCGTGCTCTGCGCCGTGGTGTCCCACCCCGCCGACAACCTGGTGTCCAAGCTGAACTCCACCAAGGGCGTGTCTGTCGGTGAGTGCAGGGCATGCTGCGAGCAGGGTGTCTTCCTGGGATGCCAGTGCCCGGTGCGGCAGCCATGGAACTGGCACCATGTGGATGACAAGCATGGGTCGAGCAACGTCTCGTCGCGGGTCCTCACCCTCCTTCCCCCCCTTCCCAACATCCCGCAGGCGAGATCGTGTCGGAGATGGGCTGGATGAACCTGTTCACCCGCGGGCTGCCCCTCCGTATCGTCATGATCGGCACGCTGACCGGGCTGCAGTGGGGCATCTACGACGCCTTCAAGGTGTTTGTGGGCCTGCCCACCACCGGCGCCAAGGTGGAGCCCGTGGAGGAGAAGTGAGCGCCGCCCGATGGCTGCCGCTCGCAACGTGCACCTTTGACTGTAAGCTAGCACAGAGATGGCAGCAGGGCCGGGTGTGCGGGGGGGCGCAGGGAGGTGATGCAGATAGGTTCATCAGAGCGCAGGCCGTCCACGGGTGAAATTGATGCGATCTCGAACTTCTAGCTCATAGACAACGGACCCCCCAAGCCAGCCAGCCAGACGCACAAGGGCACACCTGACCCTGAACATCAGCATTTGAACATCAGATCCGCATATAAGCCAACATATCGGGGTCTCGCGACCCAGGGAATCACACACGTCGATACTTTCCTTGGGCACCCCGGCGCACTACTCGGTCGAGCGACTACCTGCGGCCCTGTTGCCCCGTGGCTCCATATCTGGCATAGTTCTGGTATTAAGAGTACCAGCAGGCCAGGATGGCCACTGCCACTGCGCCAGAAGCGGCAGGCACGCAGAAAGCAGACATCTTCGGCGACGCGGTGGAACTACCAGTGATTAGCAGGCCCAAACCAAAGTTCGAGTTGATGCTGACGGACTCCTCGGACTCTGATGAAGATTTACCCCTGGCACAGCGGAAGCTCAGCCTTGCAGGTACGTTGCGGGTGGGGAGTGTGCAATTCTCAGGGGGTAGGATGTCACTCGGAACACCGACTCTCGTGGCCTGGAAGGTCTCATGTTTCCTCGCTGAATGTACGTGCTGGGAGACCACTACTTTCTCTACTCACCAACCCATCCAAATCTCCATCCATTGCAGCTGCCAGACCTCAGCCAGCTGCCAGACCCGCCTCCCAGGCCTCCAGGCCGCCCTCCCAGTCCAGCCAGCGAACAGACACCAAACGCAAGAGCACCGGCACCGGCGGCTCCATCAAGAAGAAGGCACGCGAGAGCGATGCCAGCACTCGGCCTCGGAGGTCTGAACAGGCGGCCCCGGATGCAGCCGAGGTGCGAGGGTGAAGAGGGACTCTTTCCTGCTGCTTGTGCAAACAGGCCGCAACTTTTCGCCACCTCGGCTTCTCATGGGGGGTGCTGGCGTTCCACTGCGCTCCAGCATGCTCTGAAGGCGGTCAAGTTTGCCAATTCCTCTTTTCCACAGATCCGGTGGACCACGCTCGAGCACAGTGGGGTCCTCTTCCCCCCTGAGTATCAGCCCCATGGTGTCAAGATGCTGTATGGTGAGTCGGATTGGGGGGTTTAGAAAGGCTGCATGGATGATAGTTAGGAAAGGGGTTTGATTCCTTGTGCCGTTTGGGGGCCTAACCTGAGATCCCAAGGGATGACCTGCCCACTTTTCCAGTTTGCGCTCTTTCATACAGACGGCGTCCCCGTGGACCTCACGCCGGAGCAGGAGGAGGTGGCCACCTTTTACGCCGTCATGCTGGAGACGGGTATGGGTGTCGATGCTGTACCGCCAGAGAGGGCATCTTGAGGGGCAACCCAACGCAGTTTGTCCTGCGCTTGGCACCCAATCCAGGCCTCAGGGCGTCCTGGCAGGGGAGACAGGCTGTGTGCGTGCTCATTCCCCCCTCCTTCCCTCACCCACCGGCCCCCCCCTGCAGACTACATGACCAAGGAGACGTTCAAGAAAAACTTCTGGGAGGGATTCAGTGAGGTCTTGGGGCCCAAGCATGCCATCCAGTGCCTGAGGAAGTGCGACTTCACCCCCATCTACGAGTGGCACATGGCGGAGCGCGAGCGGAAACGCGCCCTCACGAAGGAGGTGGGTGTGTCAGGGTGGGAGGTTGGCGGGGGAGCAAGGCAGGGGAGGGGAGGGTGTGGGTGGGTGATCCAGCACAATCATGAGTACTGTCCATCAATCGTGCGCCGGCCGCGTCGGGTTGGTCATGGTATCTGGCCGCACCTGCGGCCAGCAGTTCAAAGTCACGACTGTTTCTGAATGCGCGGCAAGTCGCTCTCCCCACCCAGTATCCCCCTTTCGCCCATGCCCGCCGCAGGAGAAGCTGAGGCTGAAGGAGGAGCGCGAGGCCGCTGAGGCCGACTACAAGTTTGCGCGCGTGGACGGGAAGCAGGAGCAGGTGGGCAACTTCCGCGTGGAGCCGCCGGGCCTGTTCCGCGGGCGCGGGGAGCACCCCAAGATGGGCAAGATCAAGAAGCGCATCTACCCCCGCGACATCACCATCAACATCGGCAAGGGCTGCCCGCTGCCCAAGCACCCCTTCCCGGGGCAGACCTGGAGGGAGGTGCGCCGAGAACGAGGGGGGAGGTGGGTGGCTGGGGGTTTGATGCCATCGCCAAGCATGTAGGCAAGCGGAGGGTATTGGCTAAGGGGGCTGGGCTTGCGGGGGCACAGCCTTCTGACCCTGGGTGCTCATGCCTGTCGGGGCTGGGGGGCGCTTGGCTTTCAAGCACCTGCCTGAAACATTGCATGCCAACCTCATCCTGAGCATCGTACACCTATAACATGGCAGGTCCGGCACGACCAGACGGTGACGTGGCTGGCGTACTGGAGGGACCCGGTGAACACCAAGGAGTACAAGTATGTCTTCCTGGCCGCCACCAGCACGTGGAAGTCGGAGAGCGACCTGCTCAAGTGAGGAGGTGGAGATCGGGGTGGGGGGTCCGGGGGACCAGGAGGACAGCTCTGAGTTTGAGTGGGTGAGGAGGTGGAAAGCACATCGGCATCTCAGCACTCGAAGCAATGGCACTCACCAATCGCTGGGATGCTGTTCTGCCCCACAGCAGAATACTGTGCTGAGTAAGCATGCCCAAGCACCGACCCCATGCACGCCCGCCCGCAGGTATGAAAAGGCGCGCAAGCTCAAGGACAGCATCGCCGACATCCGGGCCGAGTACACCCGCAACTGGGATGCCAGGGACCGGCGCGAGCGGCAGGTGCCGAGCGCAGGGGTTGAGGGACTGGAGGGGCCGGGGTCTCTCCAGGAACGGCCGTGTTGCGGCGGGCCCGCCTTGTGAACCTGGCGCCAGAGTGGGGCCTGCATGGGCTGACCCTGGCTGCAGCCCTCGACCTCTCACTCCCACCACCCTCCCCAAAAGCAGATGGCCACCGCCCTCTACTTCATCGACAAGCTGGCGCTCCGTGCTGGGCACGAAAAGGACGAGGATGAGGCCGACACGGTGGGCTGCTGCACCCTCAAGGTGGGTCGCTCAGTTGTCAGGGGGGGGCGGTGGGTGGGGTCTGTGGGTTGGCTTGCGCTCCTGGGCAAGGAGAGGTGCCGGCAGAGTGCCCTTCACGCGACAAAGCATGTCAGCACCATGACTGGGGGTTGCTGAGAGCAGAATTGTTGTGCCCCAGCCCCGGCTCCTTCACACCATCACAGGTGGAGAATGTGGAGTGCCTCCCACCCAACCACATCAAGTTTGACTTCCTGGGTGAGGCGCGGGTGTGGGTGATGGGCAAGCCAGATGGGCGGGTGTGGGTGGGATGCTGCGATTCCTGCAGCATTCCCCAGAGAACGCCTCCCCTGGCGCCAGACCCGACCTGCCTGACCCGGCCACCATCCAATGTACCAGGCAAGGACTCCATCCGGTACGAGAACACGGTGGACGTAGACCCCAAGGTCTTCCAGAACCTGCAGTTGTTTAGCCGCGAGGACGCCAACGGGAAAGGTGAGCACGGTGCCGACAGGGTGCCACGTGTGCCGGCCGAGGCAGAGCCTGTCATGACCACAGTCAAGCGGGGACTGACAACCTGATCCGTCCACACCCTGCAGCCAAGCAGCCGGGAGACCAGCTGTTTGAGTGTTTCGATGCGCAAGACCTGAATGTGAGGCTGAAGGAGCTGATGGACGGCCTGTCGGTGAAGGTGATCTCCCTGTTGGAGTTTTGTGTGTGCGGGAGAGGAGGTGCCTCCAGCAGGAGGGCATTCGGGGTGGGAAGCCAGTTTCTGTGTGCAAGCCTGGGTGCCCAAGTCATCCTCACACCTTCTCCTGCATGGCTGGAGTCGATGGGAGGAGGGTGTCGACCACCGCCATGCACCCTCATGTCGCCCCTGCCCGCGTGCCCTCTCCCCTGGCTGGTGATCCTCCAGCGGCTGGTCCTCGGAAAGCCTTCTACACATCCCCCCCCGCCGCACTCTCTGCTCCCCACGCACCTCCAGGTCTTCCGTACCTACAATGCCTCCATCGTGCTGGACCGGCTGCTGACCGGGGAGGTGGACTCGGAGAGCGTGGAGGCCAAGAAGGCGGCTTACGACACGGCCAACAAGGAGGTGGCGGTGCTGTGCAACCACCAGCGCGCGGTTCCCAAAGGGCATGTAGGCCAGATGGAGAAGCTGACCGCCAAGATGGAGGCGCTTCATGCTGAGCTGGCGGTGCGTTGGCGTGACGGTGCAAGAGGGGGCGGCAGGCGGGTTGTGAATCCCGGTCCTGAAGGATGGGACGCGTGAGTGGTGCCATGCAGCCCTGGCCTCTATTTTTGCGCTACCTCGCCACAACCACCCTCGCACATACCCTGCACAGGAGCTGCAAGCCGACCTGAAGCTCGCCCTGAAGGGCCTGCCTGGCAAGGACGGGAGGAAGCTGAATGCAGAGTCGTGAGTCCGGGGGGTCCAAGGCCTGCGCCACTGAAGTCAGAAGTGACGGCTTTGGGGAGGAGTCGGTGCTAGCGGGCATGTGTATCGTGCGCCGCTTGCTGCGTGGAGGCCCCAACCCCTGCCCCCTCCCCGCCCCTGCTTGCAGGCTGGAGAACAGGGCATCGAAGAAGCAGCAGCAGATTGAGAAGGCAGAGATCAACTTCAAGGTAAGGCTGGCAGATGGAAGGCACATGTAGGGTATCTGGAGGTCTGCTGTTCATGATACTCGCCTTGGTGCGAGGTTTGGGACGCTGAGGGACGATGCTCCGCTCCTTCCGGTGCAGGTGAAGGAGGACCTGAAGACTGTCGCACTGGGGACGTCCAAGATCAACTACCTGGACCCTCGGATCACTGTCGCATGGTGAGGAAAGGGGAGAGGGGCGCCCGGGCTTTTTGCTCCAGATGGGACAGCCTCCTTGAACCCTTGGGGAGCAGCGCTAGTGCCACACCCTTGCAGAGGTCCTGTTGGAAAGTCCCCGACCCCTGCCGTCACTCTCCGTCCCCGCAGGTGCAAGAGGAATGAGGTTCCCCTGGAGCGCATCTTCAATCGGTCCCTGTACCAGAAGTTTGCTTGGGCAATGGAGGTGGAACCCGAGTATGCTTTCTGACGGGAGAGCAACGAGTTGGACCTGCTCGAGTCCCCGACCCGATTGCCAATCTGCAAACTCATGCGCATCCTGGACATGCACCTCGCACATGGTCCTCTGTACGTCAGGGTGGAATCCCAGGGCGATTAGAGCTGGGTTCAGGGTACCTGTGACTACTGATCGCAGCCACCTTGCGCGCCCAACTTTCGAAGCTCGCATCCGAGAGCGCATCAATCGCACTGAGATCGGGGGCAGGCTGGGCACTGAAAACGATGGACACTCTCCTCAGTGCGCTCATCTGATTGTATCAACGCCATTGGGCGACTCCCCCAGCACCTTTAGTTTTGCCTCCTTGCTCGCTGTCCCTCGACTGTTAAGACTGCTGTGGCGCGTGCGAGGCTCTCCCGGCGTTTCACACCGGGTGCATCGCTCAGCACTCATACCGCGTGGGATTCGGGCCCGACCATCCTCCAGCAGCAATGGCAGCCGCGTCGATGGTGACGCCGTTGGCCAAGTACAAGCTAGTCTTCCTGGGGGACCAGAGCGTCGGGAAGACCAGTATCATCACCCGCTTCATGTATGACAAATTCGATACCACCTACCAGGTGAGCTGTGCGTGGGTGCGGGCAGGCGCGCCGATCTGGGGGCTGAGGCCGTGGTTCGGGGATGGCCACCTGCCCTGGGAAGCAGAGCCGACACCCATCCCCTGGCTCTACCCTCGCAGGCCACGATAGGCATCGATTTCCTGTCGAAGACAATGTACTTGGAAGATCGAACAGTCAGGCTGCAGCTCTGGTAGGGCGGCTGGGAGAGGGCTGTTGCTGATGTGGGCTGTTCTTCTTCAGCCGTCCCCAGACTCAGCCTGCCGGCCTGGTTTGAGCCTCGCCATGTTCCTTTCGAGCTCGTAGGGACACTGCAGGTCAGGAAAGGTTCCGCAGCCTCATACCCAGCTACATCCGAGACTCGTCGGTGGCCGTGGTGGTTTATGACGTCACAAGTGAGGCTGTGGGGGGGGGCGGCTTGACTTGCCCACATGCGTCCTTACCTGCTCCAAGCCAAAGTCCCGCCCTCCAGCAACTCACCCTTGTGCTGCCCCAATCACAGACCGCCAGTCCTTTGTGAATATCCAGCGATGGGTGGAGGAGGTTCGAGGGGAGAGGGGCAGCGACGTCATCATCGTGGCGGTTGGCAATAAGACGGATCTGGTCGAGAAGCGGTGCGTCACTGAGCTGGGCAGGGGCGTATGGTCGGTGTGACATACGGCAGGCCGGCTTCGAAGGCAGGTCGACTGATCCAACGCATCGACCCAACACGATTCGGCAGGCCCCGCAGGGCACACCCCTCCAATGTCACCTTCCCCCCACTCTGTATTCCCATCGCCAGGCAAGTATCCATCGAGGAGGGCGACACCAGGGCTAAGGAGCTGGGCATCCTGTTCATCGAGACCAGCGCCAAAGCTGGCTTCAACATCAAGGTGAACCGCGCGCGGTATTTTTCTCCACGGCTCGCGGGCGCCATGCCTGCGCCGTGCCCCTGGCAGGGCCGTGGTCCTCCCTGCGCGAGCCAGCGCTGAGCCTGGAGGCCACCCACCCCCTCGCCACGCAGGCCCTCTTCCGCAAGATCGCCGCTGCCCTGCCGGGGATGGAGAGCTTGGGCGGTTCCAAGCAGGAGGACCTGGTGGACATCAACCTTGCACCCTCCTCCGCCGCCAAGGCGGGAGGTGCAGGCGCCGCCTCTGGCTGCGCCTGCTGAGCAGCTTCCCGCTAGGGACCCAGCGCTCGACTCTTCGGAAAGAATGGTTCACAGTGCGCTGAATGGTGACAGGCGGCGGGGCGCATGCACAGCTCAGGCACAGGGTGCTTGACAGCTCGGCAGGCGGGGCTTGGCGCCACAGCATTCTGCCCCTGCCCTGCCTGTCGCCCTAATCGTCGTCCTTGTAGGGGTAGGCCTCTGGCGCTGCGGCCACGAACGTCAGGCGCAGCTCGGTCGCGTCGTCGCCCCGCAGCGAGTCCCTCACAAAACTGCACTCTGCATCGATGTTCACCTGCGCTTGTCCGCGGTACATTGTAAGGCCAACTGAGACTCATCAAGTGAGTGGAGCTTTGGCGCATCAAGGACAAGGACAAGAAGCTGGGAGAGGGGTTCAAGGAGACCCAGCAACGCTTCACAAGCGACGTCACCACCCCGCGTGTGCCTCTCCCCCCACACCTCGCACCATCTCCAGGGCCCCGCGAATCACACCGCACAGGATATTGCTGTAGCTCAGCCCCCGCAGCTGCTCCGGTAGCTCCACAAAGTCCGTGAGGGGGTTGTCCTCCAGGATCAGGCTGCAGGACCGACCGTCGGGGGCCCAAGCCGCCACTCTGGCGCTGGTGTTCAGAAACATCCTGAAGCCGACGTGGGCGATGCGTTCCGCGACCTCCTTGAAGTCGGAGCAGGAGGTTGTCTTGGAGCGAGCCAGGTACTCGTCGATCAGGCGTTGGCCGATGTTGTACCCCCTGGGAGTCGGAAGCGGTGTGTGTATGCGTGTGTGCGTTGGGAGCGCAGGGAACGCTCTCACTCTCCACATCTCACAGCGCAGCAAGTGGACACCACGTACATCTTTTCTAGCTGCTTGTTGACCTCATCCACGTCTTCATAGTCGGAGATCAACTGCCGCACGATGCTGCCGTATGTGAGCGTCAGGATCTCAGCGTTCTGGGCAGGGGGAAAGTGCAAAGGATGGCTGGGAGTGTGATCCAGGCGTGCAGGAATCGCGAGATGGCTGCCGGGACCGCGCAAGGTCTACATAGCTTACGATGGTTTCCATGACGGGGCAGGAACGGCGAGAAACGGTGGTCTGGATGGCTACTCAAGGAAGTGATCCTCTCTCCGCCAGGGGTCGGAAGCACAGGGAGCTCTATCTGATTGTAAGAAGAGATCAGTTCGCACAATTGTTATCCACTTGAAAGATACAGGAACGTATGACTGTTTTGCATGTGAGGACGGCCCAGAAGGTGGTGTAGCTCTCGACCCCGCCCTCTTCGAGACGGGCTCTGAAATCCCCACTGCTCGAGTGATCAGGCCCCGAAGTTCGATGCAATGCGGGAGGATGAAAATGTCCCTCCCAAGTGTTTGAGCGGTGCAATGACGTGTGCCTGCATGCACTTGTCATCAGATCGGGACCTTGTGAACACCCTGCGCCCTCCTCCGGCCATGCCATGCTCCGGATGCCACCCATACCTTGCTCCAGAACAACGTCGGTGAAGTGCACCGAGTTTACAGTTCGCCATGCACCATGGGCACTTGCGCAGCCTGCTCCAGCTTCAGGAATTTGTCAGAGTACGTCTTTGCGGAGGGCAGGGATACTACCTGCGCCTCGATGCCCTTGCCCCCTTGCAGCCGGATGCTCTGCCCGGGGAGGCCTTCTGGTAGAGGGCTGGAGTCCTCCACCGGCTTCCCAGCATGGTCAAGGGCCGGCAGCACGCACGCGGTCAGCTGGCCACCATACACGCAGCCGGTGTCGAGCCCCGTCGCATATGGCTCGAGCTGCAGCCGCCTGTGCGTCACATTCACAAGCAAAAGGATTTAACAACTCGCAAAGCATTGTATCCTGGCATGTTGTTGGTGTGATGCCTGTCTCATGGCATCCTTGCTTGATGCAGGCTGCCATTGCTCTCCGACTGCAAGCCCATCCACATCCCGCCGGGCCCATGCCCCCCATTCAAGTCGCCCACCCCCCCCCCCCCCCCTCCCCCTTCTGCCTCCCCACCTGGCCGCGTCGTGGCCGAAGAGGACGTGGTGGGGCCCAGCCCACACCTTTGCCCAGGGCTGACCGGTCCCACCGACTGCATTGGCCTCCCAGGCAGGGTTGCCTCCTGGGGCCGGGGACCCGGCGCCCTTGGTGCTTGCGGGGACGACGTCGCGCATCTGCGCTTGGGAAACAGATACAAGTGGGTGGAGTCCATCATGCCATCTTGCCAGCCGCAGACCCACTCGCCCTTCCGTTGCCTGGGTCAGAAGCACGCCCTTGTTCACTGTCCCCCTCCCGCCTGGCCCGCCCCCAGCCCCCCTCCCCAGTCCCCCTCCCACACCCCGGCACCCACCGTGAAGAGGTCCGACAGGGGCTGGTCCCGAAGATCTGCGCCCGGGAGGAGCCCGGCGTGCACAATGGTGACGCCATAGGCCGGCAGGTCTAGGGTGAAGGGCAAGGCCTCCAGCTCGCACGCCAGGTCGGCGTGCAGCCCCTGCACCCAGCCGTGCTTGGCCGGCTTGGGGATGGGCAGGCCCGCGTCCCACGCCCGCCATGCGGCCAGGGCCTGGTCGTCGTGGTTGCCGCGCACGCTGCGCACGCCGCGCTCCTGCACCAGGCGCAGCACCTGGGGCGAGGCGGGGCCCTTGTTCACCAGGTCGCCCACGACGACTAGCAGATCGTCGGGGCGGGCCAGCGCGGCCAGCAGGCGGTCCAGCTCGGAGGCGCAGCCGTGCACGTCGCCGATGACCACGACGCGGCGGCCCACCGTCTGGGACAGGGACAGGCGGTCATGAATCCGGGGCGGCAGGCGGTTGCCTTGGTGGTTTTTTTTGGGGGGGGGGGAGGGGAGGGAGGGATCAAAGACGGCCAGGCGTAGGTGAGGGGCCAAAGGTGCGGAGCGTGGAGAAAGGTTGCGTGCGAGGCAAGGTCTGGGTCAGGCATGAGGAGCAGAGGGGGAGGGCAAGCAGTCCAGCTCTGTCCACTATTTCCTGTCCACTGTTTCCTGTCCACTGCCCCGTCCTGAGCCTGCAGGACTTATGCTCCCCTGGGGCAGTGCAAGGTGAACCCCAAACACGCACACTACCCCAGTTCCTCACCGTATGGCGTGCGGGGCTTACGTCCGAAGGCACGGCCCAGGAGGCTTCGGACCAGGACCACCATGCCTATGACCACCGGCATGACGAGGCGGCAGCCCGATCCCTACAGGTCGCCGTGCTGCACAGGCGCGGGCAGGAGGGCATGGTTCGAATGGTGCAGAGAGAAGGTTCATGCCGTGGGCACATCATTAGCGGGACGTGCCTGTCCTCCTGCCCCCTCTAGCAGTGTGGTGTGTCCAGCCCTAGGTCGTCCGAGATCCCAGATCGGACTGGCGGCACCAAGGATGCTCGCTGGATTATTCAGTGCAGTCACTAGTCCACCACACATTGGCTGGACTCATGTTGTCGACTGGTTGCATCGACCTCGCACACATTCGAGCCTCACCGTGCATGCAGTTGACGGGAAGCGGGGTTGTTACCAAAATATTCCCAGCACGATGCATGGATGCCGATGCCTGAATTCCCAGGCCCCTTTGCGTGCTTATTCAGTGTTACAGTCTTCTTCACACTCACATACATACTCGGGCGGCCTGATCCACTTCCCCCACTGCCACACGACCAGCAGGGGTGGTGGGCAGCGCAGTACACAAAATTTCGGCCGCGATGTCGAAGCCGTCGCGATGGCCCATCCCCTCACTCCTCCTTGCCCTTGCTGTTGGCGACCTGGGAGAAGACGCTGGAGCCCACGATGAGGGCCGCGCCCACCCAGCCGCGCGGCGTCCAGCGCTCGCCCAGGAAAGCGAACGCCAGGGCGGCGCCCAGCACGGGCTCCAGTGTGTACACGATGGCGGCGTCGGTGGAGGACACGTCCTTGAGCGCAAAAACCTCCATCAGCAGCACCGCGTCGGTGGTGAACAGGCCGGTGTACAGCGCCTCCCGCCAGGGCAGTGTGATGCTGCCCCAGGACTGCAGGCTGGTTAGCAGCGGATGATGCAGCAAGGAGGAGAGGTACTCAGGGTGCAAGATGGCGACGGCGCCTGCTGACGCCGCCATAGTCGTGGTCAGCACGACCGACATGAGAGGGAGGCTGGAGTCGGCGCCCAGGCGACGGGACCAGTGCTCGGTGCGGAAAATCTGGCGATGGCGGATGTGGGGAGGAAGGGAGGGGTGTGTCCTGAAAATGGCGCACATAGAGTCAGACAAGGGGGTAATCCAAGGCATGCCACGACACACCCACAGCAAACGGCATGCAGTGCTGCACTGATACTGTTAAAGTTTACGGAACACTCCCCTCCCGGCCATCCATCGCTGCAACTCACGTCCATGCGCACCCCTGCCCTTTCCTCCTCTTCAACACCTCCCCACCCCCCCAGCCCCCCTTTTTCCACCTGGATGCCAAAGGCGACCGCAGACACGAAGCTCCAGATGTCGCCCACAGAGGGCGGGCGGCCCGACTGCTCTAGCAGGCCCACGCCCACCAGCGAAAGTGCGGCGGCCGCCCAGGTGACGGGGCGCACCCTGCTGCCAGACAGTCCCGCCAGGAAGGGCACCACCAGCACGGTGAATGTGGAGAGGAAGGAGGCGCGCGACGCGTCGGTGGAGGCCAGACCCTGGCTCTGGGCCAGGTACCCCGCCGCCATGAAGACGCCCAGCTCGCAGCCGGCGCGTAGGATGGTGCGGTCCTTGAGCGCGGTGGACAGAAAGGGGGAAAAGGCCGCCGCAGCCACCGAAAACCGGAGCAGGGCAAAGGTGAAGGGGTCGAAGCTCTCGCCGACGTCCTTGACCACCACCTGTGAGACGATTGCAGAGGGAAAGGGGGATGAAAGGAGGAGGTACGACAAGGGGGACTGCCCGCGCATGTCTGATCCCTCCTTTTGAGACCGCAGAAATGCAGGAGGACAGAAGTTAACGTCCCTTCTCTCACACATTTAAAGCTGCCACGCATATTGATGGACATACACGTGGCGACCAGGCATGCCCAAACCCATGTGCACTCACCCAGTTCGTGGCGACGACCAACACCAGGAGATTGCACAGCAGCAGGCCCCGTAGCCTGGGGCTCAGGGCTCGCACAAAGGTGCGCACCGGGCCGGGCAGGAATCGCCAGACCCCCTCCAGACTATCCGCTGCATCTACATCATCTTCGTGCAGGTCTAGGGTGGCAATGGAGTCGCGCAGGTCCTTGTAGAGGTGGATGTCGTCGGGAAGCTGATCCAGCGACTTCTCGGAAGTGCTGGCCACATCCGCGTCGGTACTAACTGTCGCACACGCTCGCTGCCTCAAGCGCCGCTCTGTCTCGGGAAAGGTAGTCACACATGCTCGCTGTGGTCGCTGAGAACGATGGACGCGGCAGGGGCCTGCCCGGAACGGAACGATACGGGCGCTATTTGCTGGTCCAGCTGTCCATGCATTCACTGAGACGCCCATGGAAAACGTTTCTCGCAGCACTCTCTCTCAAGCTCAACACCACTAATGTCCCAGAATTTCACGCCAAAGTGGTTTAAAGGATGTCGGAGGCTGCGCAGATTTCCTGGTCACGTGTGTGGACCGACGGGCGCGAAGATCTAAATCTGGTTCGCCAATATATCGATTCAGATGTGGCATCATTTGCACTCAGCGAATTATTCTACTAAATTATATGCGCACTGCAACAGCTTCAGCCCGCTCTTGGGGGTTGAGTCGGCGCTGCCGCGCGGTATCTGGGATTCGTGGTGTTCGGGGCATGGCTTCCCCTGCTCCTTGGGAAGGCCAGGTTCTGCAGGCCCTCGAGGCCAATAAGGAGCTTAGACATTCCACATATTACCAGATAGCCACTGTCAGTCCGTCAGGAAGGCCCTCCAATCGCACTGTCGTCTTCCGGGGTTTCCTGCCAGGCAGCAAGCTCAGCTTTGTGACAGACCACAGGTGTGGTTTGGGTTTGAGGAATGCACATTAGTGGTGTCCTTGCTCCCCGCCCTCCCACAGAATCTCTTGCTCGTTCATGAGCTCCCTGCCGCCATGACTGCCACAGGAGCAGCAAGATCCAGGATCTCGCCAGCAACCCCTGGACAGAAGCTGCCTGGTACCTCCCGGTCACGCGGGAGCAGTTTCGCTTTTCTGGATCGGCCGTGGTCGTGAGTGCATCAACGCAGGAGAAAGAGCTGCAGCAGGTAAGGGGGTTGCCACGGCAGGATGCCGGGGAGGGTGAGATATTAGCAGCACAAAGGATGCATTTTGGTGGAAGAGGATCGACTGCGTCGACAACTGCCCCATGATGCAGGCGCGAGACAGGGCTTGGGCCAAGATGTCGCCCCCTGGGCGCCAACAGTTCTTCCAACTGGCTCCGGGTCATGCTCGGACACAGGAAGACCTCACAGAGGACAGTGAGGTGAGCAGGTGCAGGGGTGCGAGAGAGGCGCGAGCTTGATGGTCAGATGCATGCCTGGCCAAACGTGTGAGAAAGATCATGCCACCTGTGTTCCAGCCTTGCCTGTGTCACATCTCAGACCTCGTACTCCGCACCTAATTCGCAGGCAAGTGTGGACTCCGATGTGCCGCCAGACACATTTGACTTGGTGTTCCTGGAGGTGGAGGCGGTGGACTACGTGGATCTGGTGGGCAACACACGGAGGCAATGGCATGTCATGGAAGGGGAATGGATGTCTGGAGAGGTGAACCCCTGAATTGTTCCTGCTTTCCCGTGATTGGTCCGAGTGGCCTCAACCCCCCATGTTCGTCAGAATCATATCACAGCGATGCTCAAGCACTCGCACTGCCCATGATCGGGTGCTAGCAGTTGAGGCGATGCATTGGGTTGTATGCTGACAAGGGACATGCAAGGCTGGCGCGGCAGTGGTGAGCAGCCGTGCCCATCGCAAGGTCTATGCAAGAGTTCATGGAATCAGTCGAAGAAGCTGTATCCGCTCGAGTCGACCACGATGAGCTGGATGCTGCCCACCATTGCCGCAAGGGTGAGGATGCCGCAAGCGATGTTGAGGACCTGCGGCAAGGCACGGGGGGGGATGGTATGGAATCTCAGTCACGCACAGGAGCAAAGCTGGCATGGGCCATCTGGACAGAGCCGGAACCAGAGGCCCCTCCGCATTGGGCTTGCTGGGTCCGGCAAGGTCCACGCATGGCCACCTGTCACCAGGCATGGTGGGCCCTCGCCAAGCATTGCGACACTCCTTCAGACCCGGCAAACTATCAAAGGGTGCATCTCGGCACTGTCCCCCACCACAGCATGTGACCCCATCGCCCATTCGCACCCGCAACCAGAAGCGCTTTCGCTTATCGGGGTTGTACACCCGGATCCAGCACTCCACAGGGAAGAAGACGGTGGTGGGCCAGAAGCCTGGTTGGGTGGTGGTGAAGTGGTTGCTACGCCAGCCTTTCATTCGGCGTGCTAAGCGGGCCTGGCATAGGTAGGGGCCCTATCACCACCCCAGACATTGCCAATGCATGGGCACCCTCCCATCAGGCAAATCCTGGATGTCCACATCGACATTGGGCCCCCTCCGTCAAGGGTCCTAGGGCTTTCCCGTCTTATGAGGAGCTAGCTGCCAATATTAACACCCGACCACTCACCCAAGGCCCCTATCAAGCCGACGATATCATTGAAAAATGGCAGGCAGATGGCTATGATGCAGACGGCCACAACATAGAAGGACCGCAGGGGGATGCGCAGCTTCCAACCCTGCGCAGCATGCATAGGCAGGGGCGGGGGTTGAGGATCGCCACTCCTAGAGGCCTGCTTGATCACACTTTCCCGCTCCGACCTGGCCCCTCCGACCCCCTTTTCCAGCCCCCCTCACCCAGATCGCTGCCCCCTGCGCCTCCTCCACTCACCCTGGACCATGCAGGCGCCCTAGCCCACCGCGCATAGCGCTCCTCTATGAATGCCAATGTGGGCTGGGCGTACACCTGGTAGGCGGGGACCATGTGGATGATGACCATCGCGTTTGCCCAGATGAGGACCCAACCCGGCCCCGCAAACCGGGTCAGGATGTCGGGCTGGATGCTGCTGCCAAAGGCCATGTACCCCGCCACCGACACCGCCTGGCGCGAGAGGGAGGATGGGGAAGTCGTCATAAGAAGCGGCAGCCAAGCATCTGCGGGGCTGGGTGGCTCGGGTAGTCGCCCTGGCGAGCACCATGGGGTAGACGTGGACGCCACCCAGGAGCTGCGCCCCCTCCGCACCATGTATAAGGAGGTCATGATGAGCACGGACGTCCTGACTGCGCTGCGCATGGGCTTGATGACGCCCACCCCTGGTCTACATTTGATTGTGTTCTTCAAAGACGGGTGGGGTGTATGGGGTTGAATTAGGCTGGAGGAGACATAAGGAGCGCGGTGGATGCAGGCCCATGAAGCTGGGGGTTGCCTTGCGGCCTGTTGTTGCTTAGCACCGCAGGAATTCGATCATGTGATAATTCCTGCACTCCACACGCAGCACTCCGCCTGCCGGCCTTCCACTCACCTGGATCTCGACCAGGATCATGCTGAATGAGTAGGCAAAGAGCACTGATCCCAGGGAATTCAGCACGCCAAAGGCCTTAGCAGAAGGAGACAATTTCTGGCCCGCTATTGTGCCATAGGTGTTGCCTGCGGCGAGGGGTTGTCAGGGCTGTCCTGGGTAGGCTGGTGGAGGAGGCCTGTGCAGCTGCTGCCAGCAAACCGAGGGGACTTCCCACGCCTTGCTGGCATCCTCCCCGCCCTGGATGAGGTGCATGCTTGTTCATGCCACCCTGTCACACAGCGTGCCAGCATGGTCACTTGGCTGGCGGGCCCCCACAAGGCCTGACCATTGGGAAGGGTGCTTTGCCACCCACTCACCTTCTGCGATGCTCAGCCCCAGGGCAATGCAGGAGTATGCGAAGGACATCGCTGCGCCCACCAGAGAAGCCCACCCTGCGGAGCCGGAAATGCGGGCCGTGCAGGTGTGGAGTGGAGACCATCCCTGGTCAATATCGCCAGACACCAGCAGCAGGGAAGTCCATGATTTGTCGTCAAACGCCCAACACCCTTTAGAGCACCCTGAAAATTCCATGCCAGCTCACAGAAGTGGTGCAGGGATGGCATCTGAACCACGAACAGCTGTGCTCCCGCAAATACAATGCTCCACACCCAATAGGTGTCCAGGCAGTCGACAGAGCTGTTGGTCTTGCAGATTGACCGGGCAAGCATCCTGGGTGTGAGATATTAGAAATCCTGGGCAAGGGTCGCGGGGCCTGAGGAATGTCAGGCCGCTTGGTCCTGAGCATGCAGGGGAAGTATCACATCCTTCCCCACATGCCAAAGCACTCACTGCAGGGAGAGGGTGCCGGTGATCTGGTACGCAATGGCAGTCACGAACAGGTTGATGTGCTGGACCCTATGGTGGGGGATGGATGGATGAGGTACATAATTTGTTTAGACAAGGGGCAATTCAGGGGCTGCAAGGGCGTGAGGATGGTCACTCACGTACACCGGGATCAGCCCTTTACGCAACTTTGTGCCAAGGCAGCCCCTCCTCAGCCTGGGTCCAGTGCCTCCAACCCATCTCCCCCACCGCGGGCGGCCGTGCCTCACCATCCCATGATGATGTACCCCCTCCTCCCAAAGGTGGTCAGCACCACATCGGTGTAGGTCCTCTGCCGGACGCCGCGGATGACGCTGCACTCCGCCAGCAAGTTGGAGGTGAACAGTGTCACCAGGGCAGCCCCCAGCAGGGTCAACGGGCCGGCTATCCATCCCAGGATGGAAATGGCGTAGGGGAGGTTCAGGATGCCGGCCCCAATCACGGCGGTGATGGTGTGGCCCACAGCCGTGGCCACACCCCTGCGAGAGGTGGGGCATGCTGGGCTGAGACGTACGCCTTACTCGGCCGCAGGCCCTCACAATTAATCACACGGAGTGCATGTGGTGATCTTGGGAAACGAACGCGGGGGTGTCCGTGTGTGTGCTGTGCGGGGCCTGAAGCCTGCCCAAGCCCTCCACCCCCATGCGACCACCGGCAGGCCTATAAGCCCGCAATAGCTACCCTGTTCGTTCGACGCCATCCGTGTCCTCAAATTCGTCAATCCCCTCCTTGAAAGCCGCATCATCGCCCTCGAAGGAGTCGGCTCGAAAGTCCGCCGGAACTCGGCCTGCACTCCCGAGTGGGTTCCCCCCTGGACCTGGTACTGGGGTGCGAGACATCCGCGCGAGCTGCGCAGTGAGGTTATTTGGGGGGGAATAGTCCGATTATATCTGTCGGATGCGGGTTTGCCGCCCAAGACGACGTGGGTGTAGAGACTTCGCAGTGGCCCCCGGTCGGTGCTGGAACTCGGGGACTCGGGGACTGGAACCGTGGCGCCCCCCGGTCGGCGTCGGCTTTCGGGCGTCACCCGGTTCTGGACCCTCCTGAGACAGGGTGAATGACCGCAGAGCTCATCTCCAGGGATACTAAGAATCATTACTGTCCCTTCAGTCCCTTCTGTGAACCCAAAGGCCTTCCCTCTCCTTTTTGCGCGTCTCGTGTGCGATCCGGTTACCCTAGATTTCGTCCGGAGGAGATGGGATCAGGTTAGAGCGGGTGCGGCTTTTTACCACCTAGGACCTGAGAACAGACGAGCAAGCTCCACAACGCCCAGCAGATGATCTTATGAAGCAACCTCTACCCATGCAGTATTCTATGTAAGCCCTTGTTACACAGAGTATTGATGACTCAAGGGAGCATGGTAATGCATATGAAGCTGTCGAGAAACATTTCAATCCAAGGTTGCATGGTTTAGCGACCTCTATTGATTGGAGAAAACGGTGTAGCTATTAGAATCAACTATAATGAGCTGCACGCTGCCCACCGTTGCCGCCAGGGTGACAACAAAGCAGGCGATATTCAGCACCTGTGATAAAGGATGGTGGTGGGAAGGGGTTTCTCTGGGACATGGTGAGAGGTATATCCATGTGAGGGCAGGCCCCCACCTCCCTCCCCGGAGAGGACCCACCGCCACCCACCCGCAGCCAGAATTTGCGTCTCTCTGAGGGTTTGTACACCCGTATCCAGCATTCGATGGGGTAGTATACAGTTGCTGGCCAAAACCCTGGGGCCGAAGGGGGTGAGGAGGGATAATTAGGCAAGTCAGCCAGGGTGTTGACCTGGTCCGAGACCCTCAGCTCTACAAACCATGATTTTACGCTGCTGAGCAGATTATTCCGGCCTCTCTGCGTACCGATGGCGCCCACGAGCCCGACGATGTCTCCAAAGAAGGGAAGGCACATGCCCAGGACTCCAAGGAGGACAACAAATGCTGATCGGAACAGGATTCTGAAGGTCACGCCCTGCATGTGTGAGGACTGGAGCTCAAGCTCCGCAGCGCGGGGTGGCGGAGTGGATACTGCACCATGCGCATGCCTGGCACACGCCCCTCACCGGGCCCTGATTGCCTACCCGGAGCATTCGCGGCGCCCGAGCCCATAGCGCATAGTGAAACTCGACAAACACCACGAATGGCTGCGCATAGACCTGTTGTGGAGATGATGGAGTGGAGAGTGGAGTGGGTGATGGGGTGGTCGAGGACTGGGTCCGCCTGCCCCGTTAAGCTGGGTGCCAGAGCCTGGGGAGGGCCCGCTCAGTCCCAGGCTGTGCCAAGCCACACCTGGTAGGCAGGCAGCATGTGGACGACCACCATGATGTCGGCTGTCAAGATGAGCCAGCGAGGGTGCTCAAAGCCGGTGAGCAGGTAGGCTGGTACGTCGTTCCCAAAGGCCAGGTACCCAGCGGTTGCCACCGCCTGTTGCATTGTATCCTTGGGGGAGGGTGAGGAACAGCAGGCACTGTGTGCGCTGGAGCCAGGCATGTGTGATTATCAGCCGCATGCCGGACACTCCTCATCCCAGGAAAAGGCAATGCAGCCTGTCATGAAGGGACGGAGCGCTGTAGATCTGTGTGATTGGTGCCGCGCCATCTCTCCCATCTGACCCCACACCCCCGTCACAACAAGCATCACACACCAGGTAGAAGAAGGTCATGGATGCCACAGAGATTTTGACGGCAATCTGCATGCTCTGGATGGGGCCGGCCTTCTGCGTCCCCTGGATTGTGTCCTGTGCTCAGAGAAGGGGACGCAGGCTGCCTGTGGTGTTCCAGATCCACCTTTCCCACCGGCAGCAGGGTGTGGGTCCATGCGCAGTCAGAGTGCACATCCTGACATATCACTTCCCCCACACCTGGATCTCGATCAGGATCATGCTGAACGAGTAGGCAAATACGATGGAGCCCAGGGCATTCAGTACGCCAAAAGCCTTTGCTGCAGGCTCCAGCGGCTGCCCCGCCACTGTCCCGTATGCGTTTCCTGCGAGTAATGTAAAGCAGCCGCAAATACGTTGCAGGGGATTTACCCTGAGAGGCGCAATACCTCTGACCAGATAGCCAGGCGTGCCGGACGCCTGTCTGCATTACCTTGAGCTATGCTCAGCCCCAGAGCAATGGTGGAGTAGCAGAAGGACATGGCGGCTCCCACAAGGGAAGCCCACCCTGTGGAAAATTGAGACGGCCAGGGCTGTGTGCAAGGTCAGTGCAGTGACATACTGATGGGTCAGTGGCCACGGGTACTCCCGTATGCCTGTCTCCAGTGGACGATGCGATCCTATCGCGCATGGGTATCGGGTAGGGGAGGAAAGACCCCTGACCTACCGGTGAGGTCACCTTGCCGAAGCACCCAAACCCATCCCGGCCGGGCCGCTGGACTCACAGAAGTAGGAGAGGTTTGGCATCTGGATGAGGAGCAGCTGCAGGCCGGCAAACACCACCGCCCAGACCCAGTAGGATGACAGGCAGTTGGTGATCCCGTGAATTTTGCAGACCGAAGTTGCGACGGTCCTGTGGTGGGGGTGATGATACTGAGGAGCGGAGAGCAGACTCGCATCCTGGGGCTTGCACTGTGCCAGATACGCGCGATCCTACTTTCCTATTCCACCAGTCACTCACTGCATCGAGAGGGCTCCCGTAATCTGAAAGGCCAGGGTGACCAGGATGAGGTTGGAGTGCTGGACCCTGCGGGGTGCAGGGCAGGGCGCTGGGCATGTTGGAAGGCAGCCGCCAGCAAGTGCAGGAGGGGCTCGAGGTGCCACACGCCGCTGCGGCGGGCCACTTCCTGCTGTGCATGGCCAGTCTGGGAGCCCACAACAGATGGCCATGGTGTGCAGGGGTGTGGAGCCCGAGGCACCGCCCGCACCGGCGCATGACCTACCAGGCGATGATGACATAATCGCGGCGACCGAAGGTTGCCTCCACCACATCTGTGTATGTGCGCTGGCGAACTCCCCGAATGACCCCGCAGTCTGCCAGGAGCTGGGAGGTGTACTGGGTGATGAAGGAGAATATGAGGAGGCACACAGGGCCGGCCACCCAGCCGAGGATGGAGACGGCATAGGGCAGGTTCAGGATGCCTGCCCCAATGACAGAGGTGATGGTGTGCCCGACGGCCGTGAAGGTGGTCCTGCAGCGGGCACGGCATCGGAAGGTCTCTACAGGAGAGATTTTCAACGAGTTTCAGGCAGTCAGGCACTCTATGTTGGAGGTAGTGGGCAGTCAGAGGGTTGCGCCCTTAAACCCCCCCACTTGCCCTGTACGCAATACGCCGTCGTCTTCCAGCTCGTAGGCTCCGGTGGTGGAGCCATTTTCCAATCCTACGCCATCCAAGTGCAACCCTGAGATGAGCAGGCTGTTGTCGGCCTTCTTGTTTTCCCGGAGCCTGAGGTCGGCGGGCATTGCCCCACCACCCAGTGACCCTCCTAGGGCTTGGACACCCCTCCTACTCTGACGAGTGATCACGAACTACGCGATGAGGACCCACATAAACCTCGAGGCTTTTTCATGTAATCCTGTCGTGGATCCCTTCCAGTGTATGATTGAAAAACCTTCCTGCAACAGACCGCACCGGTTAGTACCCTTCCCGGCAACTCCGGCAACCGGCCGGACACATCAGCTTCACAGCGCCCAGGGGATCCTTCCTGGTGTTTCATTTGTCACTACACTTCTCATACTTCTTTGATTAACACAAGCTATGGATGATGTTTGGTAAGCAGGATGCAAGGCGCCTGCTTGCTAAAGCTGGGCGTGAGTTGCTGCACAAGGAAGCAACACTGTAGGTAGGTAAAAATTACATCGCACGGTGGTGTAGTAGAGGTGCTCATCACTGATCTGAGGCTTGGGTTGAGTTTTGCGGCTAGTCGGAAAAGATTTCGTAGCTCTGGGAGTCGACGACAATCAGCTGAACGCTGCCGACTGTGGCAGCCAAGGTGACAATGAAGCACCCGACGTTGAGGCACTGCGCAGGGAAGAAGGCAGTGTTAGCGTTCAGTACAGGGAGTGGGGAGCGTCATCGTTTTGAGGGAACATTCTTGCCTTCAAGGCTTCGATACAAGCATGGCCGAACACTGATCCTTTTTAACCCGGGGCCCCACACCATGCTTGTCGCACGATTACATGCCACATCCCTCCGCAGCTGTTGCCCCCGAGACAAGCGCAGCCCCTTGGAAACTTCGTACCCGCAGCCACATGCGCTTGGTGGCATTGGGGCGATACACGCGAATCCAGCACTCGATGGGGAAGAAGACGGTCGCGGGCCAGAAGCCTGTGGAGCAGGTTGGGAGGGGGAGTTTAGAGTTTGGGAGAGGTGGTCCAGGGCAGCTCGCCAAACTCCTAGGCAAGCTGCCAAGTCTTCCAGTCGCTCACCGATTGCCCCGACTAGACCCACGATGTCCCCGAAGAAGGGAAGGCAGATGCCCAGGAAGCCGATCAGGATGACATAGGCCGTCCGGTAGACCAGGCGGAAGGTAATGCCCTGAGAATCGAGGTGTTCCCAATGGGAGGGGGAAGAGATTGAGAGGAAGGATGGGGACGTGTTTAGGGGCTTGGAGAGGTATGAGGTGCCGATTGTGGCAACAGGCAGCGCATATCCCTGTCCCTGCCTTCCCAGCCACATCTGCTGGCCCAACACACCTTGAAGAAGGATGGCGCATAGCGCCACTGGTTGTAGTGGTACTCGGAGAAGGCCAGGAAGGGCTGGGAGTAGACCTGGTAGGCGGGAATCATGTGGATGACCACCATGATGTTTGCCATGTCAATCACCCAGCGGGGCTGGTCGAAAGCATTCAGGATGTTTCCGGGCACCGCATTGCCAAAGGCCATGTACCCAGCGACGGAGACTGCCTGTACCGGGTGAGGAATGTTGAAGGGGGGGAGGGTCGAGAAGCGCGCGGCATGTTTGCGCAGCAGGGGCAGCGCCAGACGAGGGTAGCTCGAAGCCATGGTGGGACCGCATTGTGCCCCCATGGCGCTACACTCTATCCGTTAGCATGCACCCCGCCCTCCCCCGGCCCGCACTCACCATGTAGAAGGAGGTCATGGCAGCCACGGAAATCTGGACAGCCTTCTGCATGACGCGGACGGGGCCGCCCTTTCCAGCGCCTTTCAGCGTGTCCTACGAGGTGGTCGGCGGCTCGGGCAGTGGGTGAGGGCCCGGGAATTCATGCCCCACTCTGGCGCCGGCAGACATTGGACAGCCACAGCGCGGCGCAGGCAGAGCCAGGTTTGCCTGTCCCCTGAGGTGGCACGCACCTGGATCTCAATCAGGATCATGCTGAAGGAGTAGGCAAAGAGGATGGCACCCACAGAGTTCAGGATGCCAAACCCCTTTTCTGAGGGCGTCAGGCTCTGGCCGCCCACAGTGCCGTGCGTGTTGCCTGCGGAGGGGGTTGCGTGCCTGGCTGAGTGCACAGCCCTGGCGTGGCCGCGGCGGCACCCGCACTGGCGTCGAGGCGGGTGCCATGCGGTATGGCAAGTACGTTGGGGCTCAGCAGATCAACGTCCGACCTGAGCCTGCCCCAGCCGCGACACCATCCTCGGAAAAGCCAAGAAGGAGGGGTGCTCCCACACACTCCCAGCGCACCTTCGCGGATGCTCAGCGCGAGCGCAATGGTGGAGTAGGAGAAAGACATGGCGGCGCCAATGAGTGATGCCCACCCTGCAAGGCGTGAGGGATTGAGGAGTTTGAGCTTTGTGGGGGGCTTGGGTGAGGGTGCTGCATTGTCAGTCAGGTGCAAGGCTTAGTGCACTCCTAGACCACAACCCTCGGCCATCAGCTTCCTCAATCCTGGGTGGCCTCCAGGCCCTGCTGCACG
>NW_011934362.1:170031-185082 GCF_000733215.1 Auxenochlorella protothecoides
GCCCCGCTGGCCCCCCCCCCCCCCCCCCCCCCCTCCTTACAGAAGTAAGACAGGTCGGGCATTTGGACCATGAGGACCTGGATGGCCGCAAAGATGATGGCCCACTTCCAGTAGGAGTCGAAGCAGTCAGTCGCGCCCTGGGCCGCACAGATGGACTTGGCTACAGTCCTAAATGAGAGGATTGGGGGGGGGGGGGGTGGGATGGAGGAATTCTGTGAGAATGCCCACAAACAAATAGAGCAGGCTGTGGGGTGGTTTCGTACAGGGGCTGAAGCGTGGACGGAGGTGTGGCTCCCGGGAAGAGATGAGGTACCGCACAAGGCAAACTCCTAAAACAGCAGCATCCCCGCCTCAACCCCACGCACTGCAGCGAGAGTCCGCCGGTGATCTGGTAGGCCAACGCCGTGAGCACCAGGTTGGAGTGCTGCACCCTGAGAGGAGGGAAGCACAGAGGTGTGGGCTGGTGAGCGTAAGGTCTGCATGAGGCTGTGACCCTCCCAATGCTTGCAGGCCACGACAAGTCAGTAGCAGCCACGGCCGAGAAACGCACCATCCGATGGTGAGGTAGCCCCAGCGGCCAAATGTGGTCTCTACCACGTTGGTGTAGGTGCGCTGGCGCAGGCCGTTGATGACGCCGCAGTCTGCTAGTAGCTGGGAGGTGTACAGGGTGATGCTCGCAAACAGGCCCAGGCAGAGGGGACCCGCCACCCATCCCAGCATGGAGATGGCATAGGGCAGGGACAGAACTCCAGCCCCAATCACGGCCGTGATGGTGTGTCCCACAGCCGTGAAGGTGTTCCTGCGGGGAAGGTGGGGGAGGAAAGTGGTTGGGAGGTGTTGCCGACTAGTCCCGGAGGCCGCCGGCACCGCAAGGGCTTTCCCGAGCCCAAGCGCGCAGGTGATGGTGGGATGGTCCACACGAAAATGTGGCCCTGAAAGCCATCAAGTGTCGACCGAATGAGGCCGGGAGCCTTCCAAGCTCACCCAGAGCGGGGAACGCCGTCGTCGATAACGTCGTCGGTGCCGGACAGAGACCCTTTCTCCATGGAGGCATGCTTGACAAAATCCTCATGGTGCATAGATGTACGTGCATATTGTTGGTCTCCAAGAGGTTTCGGAGCAGCTGCCGATATGCGGGCAAGGTTTTGGGACACCTTGTGGATGAGCTCCGCCATGCTGCCGGCTATGTGCCAGACCGCTGAGTCCTACGTCGACCACTGAAAATGGTTTGTTGTAAGCAAAAATGTTTTAAGAGCGGTGTTGGGAGCTACGACAGGCGACTTGGCTAGGTGTTAGGTGGATAGTGGATATCTCGGAGACCCCGCGGACTGAATCTGCTCCTAGGGTTGGGCTGCAGCTGAGGGTTTGCTCCAGCACCGCGCAGCGGTGTGTGGTCAGGGCGCAGACACAGGGAGGGCCCTGATATCATAAGAGAGACACATAACGGCCGCGTTCCGGCTATGGAGAGCTCTCAATACTCGGGCTACATCGAGGTCTGCCTCTCAGTCCGACGCAGCCCCGCGGCCTCGGCATAGATCGGGTGGCGGTCCGTCAGCTTACGTGTACTTTTCAAGATCTTCTGATCGCGAAGCCCATCGGATCTCAGCAAGTTCGTCGCATGCGATGACAGTTATTTGTATTGTGCGACCGAGCGCTTACTGCTGTTGGTGTGGTCTGGGGGCGTGCCGCGAGCCCTCCGTGGCCCAGCCCCACGGGGATCTGACCAGTAAGTAAGATGGGCTTATCCTGAGCTGCGGTCTCACGCAGCTCGGTGCAGAAGTCATCCTGTTCACATGAACGTGAGCTCTACCTACTTTGCACTATCTGCGGTGCGATTCGCCGGCGAGAACATCAGGAGGGAACACTGCCGGTGCTCGGGAGTCGGAATTCCCCGAACGCTGGTATCGCCTCAATATTTATAACCTTCCTGGGCGCAAACCCCGACAGGATGCAGTCCTCATCATTTCGATTAGTCACTTTAGACCCCCGTTACATGCGTAGCTCATAAATACCAGGAATTGCAGAGAAAGGACGTGTTAAGAGACGACAGATGGCATGCCATGAGGTAGAGAAACCAACTCCCCCTAACAAGAATTCTGTAGGAGATAGTGCGAGCAACTCCTCTCAAAGCCAATCTGAACGGTTTGAGATAGTAAAGAGATTGTTATGGCTGCTCCATGCCAGCCTCACAGTAGCTGCCGGCATATTCTATGCAAATGTTTACCCCAATCGCAAAGGACATAATCGTGTACTTGCCATGCAGGCAGCAGGTTTGGGTCAATGGAGAGGGGCTTATGGTTTCACAGAAGGCTGCTGCGTTGACCTGTGCAGTGGGGCAGATCTCCTGCTGATAAGAGAACTGGAGTAGGTGCTTAGTGAAGATCCAAGTCCTAAATGCGTGGGGGCTATCATATCAAGCCGGCGAGAGTATGGGGTCCAGTCTAAGGGAACATCTTCCCAGTAAATTGCGTCACAGAGCAGGGAACTCATGTTCAAGTAGTTTGTCGTGCCACCAGTCCTTCAAGTCCACGGTGGGCGCGACTTTGGTTCACAGCCGAGCCATGTCCTCGGCAGCATGCACAGCACGACACTGCCCTCTGTGGTATTTCGCTATGCTAAGGAGCAGGAGAGGCTTCGTGGGCAATAACATTATGTGTCAAAATCAAAATCTTAAATCACTGATTTAGACTGCGATGGAGTACGTGAATACGGTGGGGCTGCGGCTTGATGGGAGGCGCCCAAATGAGATACGGCAGCTCCGAGCCGAGATGAGCACCCTGGCATCAGCGGACGGGTCTGCGACTTTTGAGATGGGGAACACCAAGGTATTTCAGGTGTAAAAGGGATTGAATACACGTAGTGATCGCTCCAAGAAGACTCCATGCCCCGACACCTGAAGCACCCGTCCGCCGTATAGGTGCTGGCGGCAGTATACGGTCCTCGAGAGGCCAGCAACAGGGCCCAGACGGACACCTCCAAGGCCACTGTGCGGTGTGAATACTCCATGGCCGCTTTCAGTTCAGGTGAGCTCTCGGTGCTTGAGTTGCGCGGAGGACCAGGACAGGCGGTAGCTCCGACTGTCAACTGGGTCTTGCCCTCCGGTGGGCTATGGGGTCCTGAGCCCTCATCACACCAGTAACATACTCGCAGGGGAGCGGCGCAGGCGCGGCAAGTCTGACCGCCGGGCCACCGAGACGTCGCTGGCCATAGCCAACACGTTGGAACAGAACATCCTGACAGAGCTCCTGCCCCGGACACAAATAGACATCTATGTGCAGGTCGGCCTAGCATGGGGGTGGAGGGCTGCATGCAATCTTGTGCCTACTGTGCTCCTCTACTGCATGGGCCTGGCTGGAAGCTGCCCCTTGATACCTTGGAGGGATGGTTCTCGCCTCCCACCTCCGACTGGATTCAGTCCCCCCCCCCCCCCCCAAACTGTCCAACCCCTCATCCTCCAAAGGTCCTACAAGCCGACGGGGGCATGCGATGCGCCGCCATCAACGCAGCCTTCCTTGCCCTGGCAGACGCCGGCGTCCCCATGCGGGACAGCGTGGCTGCCTGCGCGGCGGGGTACCTCGACGGCACCGCCCTGTTGGACCTCAATTACACCGAGGATGGCGGTGGCGGCCCGGAGGTGGCAGTGGCCCTGCAGACTGGGCTGCACCAGGTGCTGATGCTGCAGACCGACAGCAAGTGAGCACTCTGGAGGAGGTTACAGATTGTCATGAGGCAGGCGTAGGGTACAGGGGGCTGGATTGGCACGACTGACAGGAAGGTGACGATCAGGCGCGCCGCTATCTTTCCTGAAGAGCCCCAGGCCGGACGACGTTGTGCAATCAGTCCCACTGTCATGTGCGCATGTGCAACCCCCGGCGCACCAATCTTCTCTCCCCACAACCGCTCCCAGGCTCAGCATGGAGGTGTTTGAGGAGGTGGTCGAGCTGGCTAGCAACGGGTGCAGGGCGGTGGCGGAGTTCCTCAGGACGACGCTCCTGGCGCATGTGGGGCGGCTGAGCCTCGCCACTTCCATCGCCAAGTCGGAGGCCTGATGACCTGGCGGCAGGCCTGAGTGCAGTGCACCCTTGACGTGACAGCCTTGTACATATCACCTGACGCTGATCAGAGTTTATCTGGGGGGGGGGGAGGGCTGGGCCATGCCTGGCGCTCCCGGTGTGGGGCGTGCCAGGGCACAGCCTCAGCGTTTGCCGCAGCGCCTCGCATGGCGATCGGTGGTAAGCCTCGCATGGGGTCCGCAGCAGAGTCTCACGGTGAGTGCGCTACTCCAGCACGGCCTCGCGGCGGCCGGGCTGGGCCTGCAGCGCCGTCTCCGCCAGCGCCCGCCCCTCGCCGGCAAGTCGGTCGCCCGGCTCCAGCGCCAGCGCGTGCTGGAAGGCGGAAAGCGCGGCACGCGGGTGACCCAGGCCGAGCTGGGCCGCGCCGAGGCAGGCCCAGGCGCGGCCCGCGCCGGGGTCCAGGGAGGTCGTGCTCCTGGCGTCTTCCAGCGCGCCCTCATGGTCCCTGCGGAACAAGCGGATGGCGCAGCGCAGGTCGTAGAGGCCGGGGTTTTGCGGGGAGGCGTCCAGCGCGGCGCAGGCCTGGCGCTCCGCCGCCGCATAGTCCCGCAGGCGGAGGGCCAGCAGGGTGCGGTTGGTGGCGGGGTGGCAGGGGCCCTGTGTCAGGCCCTTTATCTGGGGGAAGGGGGGGGGGGGGATTTGGCAAGGGAGTTGATGAGAGGCAACGAACCATGGCGCTGAGCAGCCGTGGGGCCTCTTGGCGACAATGCATGGGCCGCGCACCAAGGGCGGCTTGTAGTGCTGTGACAGCTGCTCCCAGCTACTGTGGGTGCCCTCCATGCACGTCGTCAGGTCCAAAAGGGCGACTTGTCGAGATTGATACGAGATACGTCCCGGCCATTAAGCGTGACTTCCGGATGCACATCGTTGACATCCTCGATCGTGACATGGCTCGGCTCGAAGGGTCGTGACTTGTCCTCTTCCCGATGGCCCCACCATGCATGGAAGCGATCTCGTCTTGGCGCCGTGGCGCGTCATCATGTGCGATTCCGCGATCGCCGGATCCCTTTCCTCAGACCCGTACAGAAGTCGCTGAAATTAAATCCAGATCCTACACCCCGGCATCTGACCGGTCCCAAGGGAGGACGGAATTGAGCATGCTCTGATCCGAGACCGCCAGGCGCTGCACCTTGCCGGTCGCAGGAGGCACCCACAATGTTCCAACCAGGCGCTGCTGAGCCCCTGCGGCTGAACATGGAGCCACTCTCCAGCGCCGGATCCCTGCGCCGTCCTTCCCAGGCTCTCACCGCTGAGCCTGTGGAGCCCCTGCCCGAGAGGTGGCAAGCGGCCCTTCGCAACTTGGACACAGCCAGCACATGCGCAGACTCGCTTGCCTCTGCCCTCGACGAGGCCCTGTACCTCGACACCATGGAGTGGCAACGAGCCGTTCCCGCCAGCCAGCAGCACCAGGCCAAGCAGGTGGGGTGTTCGGCTGGCTCAGGGGGTCCTGAGAGTGTGCTGAGTGATTGCTACCATGAGCAGGAGTTTGTCTGAAATGGTTCATGAATATCGGTCTGGCCCATCAGCTCAGGACCTTGCATTTGCAAGCACCTGGACACAAACCCACCATTCCCTGAAAACCCCAACTCCAGTCCCTGCTGAATCGAGTGCGAGCCCTGGAAACCCTCCTGACCGATTGTCGGGGGAACCTGGCAGCAAGCGAGAAGCTGCGACGGGAGGGCGAGGCCCGCGTGCAGGAGCTGGAAGGGGAGCTGGAAAATAACGCCAAGGTGTTTCGCCTCCACTATGAGGCGCTGCTGGACAAGGACCAGACCATCTCCGACCTCCAGGCCGTCATCGCCGCCCTGTCCCTGGGAAGCATGGATCAGCAGGCCGAAGGCGGGCCAGGGAGGACACAGCGATGATGCGTCGCGTGCATGCCGCCACGCGCTGAGCGCCGTTCTCGGTTGCCTTCCACTGTGCAGATTGGAAGTGTGTAGACTCCCGCCGACGTCTGGATCGCAGCGTGTACATGGCAGCGGTTGTGATTGGGGATGGGCCATGCCAGGCTGGCATGATCCCGGCAAGATGAGCATCGGATGAAAAGGGGGCAAAGAATGGTGTCTCGGGACGTGAGTGGTAGTCCACTCTGAGAGCGGAAAGCAGACGGAGCACTGCTCATGCTCAGTGGGGTTGGGTGGCGAGGAACCTGGGCACACAGCGCACAGACGGGAAGGCGCCGGGCTGCCAAAGGGTTCCTGGGGCGAGCTCGTGTGCAGTGGCTCTACGCGCTGAAGCGCCAGGCGCACTCCTGGGCGCGAGGACACCCTGTGCGAGAGGGTCGCCCCCGACTCCAGAGTCGCGCTGGCTCAATCCCCGAAGGAGGCGACGGCTGCCTGTGCCTGCTCCAGCTTCTGCTTCTTCTGCACCAGCTTGAAGGCCTCCAGACGGTCGCCTGCCTCCCAGCCGTGGAAGTCCGGCACCGACACGCCGCACTCCGTCCCCGCGGCCACGCTGGCCACGTCCTCCTTGACGCGGCGCAGGGAAGTCAGCGTGCCTTCGTGCACCAACGTCGCGCCGCGCCAGACGCGCAGGCTGGCACCCTTGCGCAGCGCGCCCTCGGTGACCTCGCAGCCCGCGACGCGGCGCGCTCCTCCGCCGAAGGTGGCCTTGACCACCGCCTCGCCCAGGGGCACGGTCTCCTGCACGCTGGTCAGCCGGCCCTCCATCGCGGCGCGCACGTCGTCCACGAGGTCGTAGATGACGGAGTAGGCGCGCAGCTCCACGCCCGCCTGCTTGGCGGCCAGCGCCGCGGCCTCCCCCGCCCGCGTCTGGAAGGCCAGCACCACGCCGCCCGAGGCGGAGGCCAGCGCCACGTCCGACTCGCTCACCTCCCCCGGCGCGGCCAGCAGGTAGCGCAGCACCACCGCGCCCTGGGGCAGCGCCGCCAGCGCGCCACGCACTGCCTCCACGCTGCCACTGGCGTCGGCCTTCAGCACCAGGTTCATGTGCATCAGCGCCTGGCCGGCGCCGGCGCCGCCATCCCCGGGCCCCCCCGGCCCCTCCTCGTCCCCGGAGTCGCTGCTGGCCAGGCTGGACAGCGTGACCATGGAGCCCCCGGAGGCCAGGTCGGCGAGGCGGTCCAGGCGCCGCGAGTCGCGCGCCAGCGAGGCGGCGGCGCGCGCCGCCGCCTCGCTGGCGTGCACCGTGAACTCGTCGCCGGCAGTGGGCACCTCCGACAGGCCCAGCATGGCCACGGCTGTGGAGGGGCCGGCGCTGTCCACCGCGCCCCCCGCGCTCTGCATGCTCCGCACCTGTTACAGGTTGGGTGGAGGGTGGGTGTGCGGTGTGTTGTGGGGGTGCGCTGGGGCGACGGCCCGGAAGCCAGCCGGTTGCTGCTCCCCAGATCACGCCCTTGTGTTCCCCGATCAGGGTCACCACGCCCACCGGCCTTCACTCCCCTCCTGCACAAACCCCACGCCATCCCCCCATCGACCACCCCGCCCGACTCCCTCACCCTTCCGTAAGCCTGGCCTGCGGCCACCATGTCGCCCAGGCGCAGCGTCCCAGTCTGGACGAGGAGGGTGGCGCAGGCGCCCTGGCGCCGGTCCATGCGCGCCTCCAGCACCGTGCCCAGCGCGGGGCGGTCCGGGCAGGCCACCAGCTCCTCCAGCTCCGCCACCAGGAGCACCACCTCCAGGAGCCCGTCGATCCCCGTCCCGCGCTTGGCCGAGATCTCCACCACGGGCGTCTTGCCACCCCAGGCCTCCGGCACCAGGTCCTCCGCCGCCAGCTCCTGCATGACCCGCGGCACATCCGCCCCCGGCTTGTCCACCTTGTTGATGGCCACGACTATGGGCACGCCCGCCGCGCGCGCGTGCGCCGCCGCCTCCCGCGTCTGCGGCCGCACGCCGTCGTCGGCGGCTACCACCAGCACCGCGACGTCGGTCACGCGCGCGCCGCGCGCGCGCATCGCCCCGAAAGCCTCGTGCCCCGGCGTGTCCAGGAAGGTGATGGCGCGGCGCTCGCCGCCAGAGTCCACGGCGCAGGTGTAGGCGCCGATGGACTGCGTGATGCCGCCCGCCTCCCCCGCCGCCACGCGCGTGCTGCGGATGTGGTCCAGCAGCGAGGTCTTGCCGTGATCAACGTGCCCCATCACCGCCACGACTGGCGGGCGCGGCACCGCCACCTCGTCCTCGTCCAGGGACAGGTCCAGCGACTTGACCGCGCCAGACGCCACGTCGGCGACATCTCGATCCAGCACCTCCACCCCGTACTCCTGTGAACAAGCGAGGAAGGGAGAGAGGGGGGGTGGGGTATTCAAATGTGAACCCCCTGAGGCTAGGCTCCAGGGTGCGGGGGGCGGGGGGCGGGGCCATGAGATCGAGCAACTTGGCAAGGGGGCGCCAGCAACGGGGGCCACTGCCAGGTGGGGAGGGGACTTTGGCCGGCAGACGCTCGTGCTCAATGAGCGACCGGAAAACAACAGCCAATCACACCCACACCCTACCTTGCCCACGGCCTTGACGGTGTCGGGGTCCAGGGTGGCGTTGATGGCCGCCATCACGCCGTTGAGGAAGAGGTACTTGACCACGTCAACCGCGGGGATGGCCAGCATGGCCGCCAGGTCGCCCACTGCCATGCCCTCCGGCCCGACCTCAAATATTTCCTGCGGTGTGGAGAGGGGCAAGGGGGCCAGGGGAGGGTTGGGACAAGATTCTGCAAGGCAGCTAGCCGCCGTAGGGACCTCCCCAGGGTCTGCACCGCCAGCGCGATTAAGACCGAGCCGGGCAATCCCGTTACCCAGTACACATCCAAAGCATGACTCACCTCTCGGACCGCCACATTGGCCAGCCTCTCCTCGCGCCGCTCCGACCGACGGTTCAGGCGGGCGCGCCTCCTGGAGTCCAGGTCCACCCACTCCTGCTTTTTCTCCTTTTCCTGGGGTATGGAGGGGCCAGGGCCCCCCTTACCCCGCCCGTTCTGCGCAGTACCTGCGGGATGCGGGGGGGGGGAGCGTACTGCTGCCGGCGATGGCGAGGAGACAATCAACCCCATTTTGGGAGATCTGGACGTAACATCATCAGGCATGCAAGGTAAAAGAGCCCACCGGATTCCAGGAGCCCTTGCACGCTCGCAAACACCGCACCATTTGATGCGGCCTGCGGCGATTCTGTGGCAGCTGGTGTGATTGGCACTGGAGGATTGCGGCTGGGCGGTCGAGTGTTGTAGGCCCCCCTGGCCTGCCGGCCCCTGTTGGCCGTCTGGGACGCGCTCCTCTGGTATGGCTGGCCCGAGCTGCCATTGGAAGGCTGCTGGGGAGAGCCAGGCGGCCGCGTGCCGCCTGGGGGCGGCCTGGCACCCCCAGGCGGGCCCCTGTTGTTGGGTCTTCGGTCTGGGCGCGTGCCAGGCTGGCCCCTGGGTGCTCCCTCGGGGCCCCTCCGCTCGCCGGGCCGTGAATCGTCCCCTGGAGTGTACGACGGCGGGGCGCGGTAGATGGGGGCGGGGCGCCGGCTGGGCGGGGGCTTCAGGGTTACCGGGGCGGTGGGGGCTTCTGACGCCTCGGGCTCCCGCCGATTGGCAGGCTCGGCCTGGGACTCGAGCGTGGTGTGGCATCTAATGCAGCGGTAGCTCTGCTTGCTGCGCCGCAGGGGGACCAGCACCCCGCGGAAGGGAAAGAGGTTCCCCGTGGGCGCGAGGCGTGAGGCCACACCCACGGCGGTCGTCGGGCAGGGCGACATCATGCAACATGACATCGTCAGTCTGAAAGTGTGGAAGAGTCTGAATACTAGCACCGCGCGGATGGATCAAACATGCGCAGGTGGGTCCCGACTGTGTGGGTGGAACCTCGAGACCACTTGGATAATGCCAGGCTGGCCTCAAGGCGCCCTGGGTTGAGGAGGGTGTCTCCTCGCTTCACCGGACGTCGATCCACCATCGCGGCATCCCGCCACATCTGCATTCCTCATTGATCCCTCCAGAACCCTGTCCAGGTCCCGCTCCTGACCCGAAACCAGCGCTCTCTGTCTCTGAGCAGGGGCACCCCACCCACAGCGCCCGGAGAGGGCGGGTATGGCCTCCCAGGGGGCCTGCATCGGCATGCAGGGACACGGTACGGAGACAAGGGAGCGCATTGAGTCGGAAGACTGGCTATCCATCATTCTCATGCGCTTGTCATTGTCCGCCTCATCACATTGGGCCCCACATCCGACACACCCGCAGTCTCGCCTACCTCCCGAACCTGCTTCACTCCTCCCACCCACCGCGCCTTCGGCGCCCGCCGCCCCTCCGCTCCCCGGCCCCTCCCGCCCTGCAACGCCATCGGCGTGCCCCGGGTGCCGTACCGGGTGCCCAAGCAGAACCAGTGGCTCTGGGTGGACATCTGGAACTGCCTGTACCGCGAGCGCATCATCTTCCTCTCCAAGGCCGTGGACGACGAGCTGGGAAATCAGCTGGTGGCCACCATGCTTTACCTGGACTCTGAGAACAAGAAGGACCTCAACCTGTACATCAACTGCTCCGGGGGTGAGGTGATGCCCTGCTTGGCGCTGGCCGACACCATGCGCCACATCAAGAGCGATGTGGGGACGGTTGGCTTTGGTGGCGCCATGGGCATGCCAGGCTTCCTCCTGGCAGTGGGCAAGAAGGTGAGGAGGGCAGGAAAGGGTGTGTATGCAGAGGGAGAAGGTCGGGATTCTTGAAGAGGGGTGGCGTCTTGGCACTGAGGTTGCGGGTTACCCAAGGCGGGAAGGAGTGGAGGCTCGAGAGCGTCAGTGAGAAGTGCATGGGGAGGAAGGGTCATCCCCTCTACCTGGTCTGAGGAGTGTGCTTGGGGCCTTGCAGGGGCCGGCGAGTGTCGGTGCCGTCCATGCGACATCACACTTGCTGCTGCTGCAAGCTCCAGTGAACCCCACACGATTAGACTCTGTTTCCTCCTGCTCCGCTTCGCAGGGCAAGCGCGTGGTGCTGCAAAACACGAGGATCATGCTGCACCATCCCTCTGGCGTGGCTCGGGGCCAGGCCTCGGACATCAACCGCGAGGCGCAGGAGCTGCTGAAGACGCGGGACTACATGAATGCCGTGCTGGCAGAGGCCACCGGCCAGGACTTTAACACGGTGAGGGAGTCGGTGTGGCCAAGCACGGCATGCCTGAGAGGAGGGAGGAGTTTGCCACCTGGGGGACGCACGGGACCTGGCGCCGTCAACATGCGATGCTTGGTGCACGTTCCCCATTACAAGCATCGCGCCCCCGCATCCGCAGGTGGCCCGCGACTTTGCGCGGAACAAGTACTTTGACGCGGATGAGGCCAAGGAGTACGGGCTCATAGACCAAGTGGTGAAGCCCAAGCGGAAGTCCATTTTCAACTGAGGAACAGAAAATGATGCTGTGCCCTGGATGGTGGTGACCCTGCTTGGATGTAAAGGCCGACCTCCATTCTCTCAGAGAGGGTCTGCACCCTGCAGAGGAGAGACCTCCCGTTTCGATTTCGCGACTTTCCACCAAACTTTTGAGGGAAGGGGTCCCTCTCCCCTCCCACCACCTCGGCATCGAACATCACGACCTCCACATCCACCTCCACGTCCCGTCTGTGCGACTTCTGGCCTCCACGCTGGGCAAAGATTCCGTCCGAGTGGCCCCTCCCGGGTTGCTCCCCTTGCTCGCAAGATAGGACGCCTCCCGCTCCTAGCCCCTGTCGGCTCCTTCCATTCACCATCGGGTCTTGTCATGCTCCATATCAACGCCAGGGCCTGTTCCGGAGCCCTGTAAATCGGCGCGGGAGCCGCCCTCCATTTGACCGAGACCCACAGGGCGTGGTGACGCCTGCAGGCACACGGCGCGATGTCGCTGGGCAGAGGCGGCAGGGTGAGCATCGTGGTCTTGGTTGTCGAAGCTGCAACATGCACCTCGCCCGCTGTGTGCGTGTGCCTCACCTCCCCGGCCCTGATCACCCCCCCACCTCCGCAGCTGAAGCTGGACATGTTCACCCATCCGGTTCGGAAGAATCTGGATCACTCATACTTTGGTGCGTCGTGAGTTTCGGGGGTCTGCATGGCTGGATTGCGGCTCCTCCTGGGGACTGCCCTCCTTGCTCACGCCCAGACCCATGGCCTGGCGATGCAGACACAAACTGGGCGCTACTGGAGAACGCCATCAAGGAGATCAACAACCACAATGCCAGCCGGCTCAGCTTCGAGCAGCTGTACCGGTGAGGGCGCGACCCTGGCTGGCTGGGGTTGTTCCATCGTGGATGTCTGGCCTCGCCCTCCGCTGCTGCCACGCGCTGAGCATGCCCCTCCTCACCGCTACCGATGCCGACCCCCCGCCGTCCTCCGTCCCCTGCGCTCTCACCAAACCTTCTCCTCCCCCCTCCAACCTCACCGCACAGCACCGCCTACCAGCTGGTGGTGGACAAGTTTGGGCACCGGCTGTACGCCGCCGTGCGCGAGGCGGAGGCCGAGTACCTGCGCGGCGTGGCGGAGCGCCTGGACCTCCTGCCCTCCCCCTCCTTCCTCCCCGGGCTGAAGTACGAGTGGGAACGGCACATGAAGAGCATGGGCGTCATCCGCGCCTTCCTCCTGTACATGGAGCGCATGTACATCCCCAACCAGCCCCAGCTCGCGCCGCTGAACCAGCTGGGGCTGGACCTGTGGCGCGACGGCGTCGTCCGCGCGCCGCGCATCGCGCCGCGCGCGCGCGCGCTGCTGCTGGAGGCCGTCGCGCGGGACAGGGGGGGCGAGCTGGTGGACGCCTCGCTGCTCAAGGCCATCACAAGCATGTACATGGACCTGGGGCCCGTGGTATACCGCGACGACTTTGAGACCCCCTTCCTGGAGCAGACCTCCCTGTTTTACGCGGTGAGCGGGGAGCACGCGGGAGGGGGGTGGTGGGGGCAGCTGGAGTTCTCAGAAAAGGAGGCTCTTGAAGCCAGAGGGTGGAGGGGGGAAGGGTATGGTGGTGCATGCGGGAGTCTGCGTACAGGATGAGGTGCCTGGGTTGGATTCAGCCCATCGCTGTGACGTTGCCGATTCCCATGACCAGCGGCCCCCCAAGCGCTGATCCCCCGTCAACCTCCTCATCCCCACCGGTGATCGCAGGCGGAGGCCGCGTCGCTGCTCCAGGCGGCCGACTGCCCCGCCTACCTGGCCGCCGCGGCGCGGAGGCTGGAGGAGGAGCGCGCGCGCGCGCAGGCCTACCTCTGCCCCGCCTCCGCGCCGCGCCTGCTGGGCGCCGTGGAGCGCGCGCTGATCGGCGACCAGCTCCCCGCCCTGCTGGATCTGCCCGGCACGGGGCTGGTGCCCATGCTGCGCGCGCGGCAGTACGACGACCTGCACGTCCTGTACCGGCTGGCGGCGCGCGTGCCGGGCGGGCCTGTGCTGGTGCAGGAGGCGCTGGGCGCGCACCTGCGCGAGGCGGGCAAGGCGCTGGTCACCGACCCGGAGCGGGCCAAGGACCCGCTGGCCTTCGTGCAGCGCTTGCTGGAGGTGGGGAGTTGGTGAAGGGTGATGGATTGGGAGGGTCAAGGGGTTGGGGGTGGGGGGGAGGTGGGGGGGGATCAGGGGAGGGGAAAGGGGTGGGGGGGATGGGCGGGAGAGGCCGGCTGCGGGCTGGGGTCGCAGAACTGTGAGGCCCCGGTCCTCCCGGGTCAGTGTGTGTGAGTTTGGGAGCTGGTTCCTATGCATTACTAGGCTCTGGAATCCAAGGTTGGCTGGCGTCTCGGCGCCGCGTGTGCAGTCGCGAGGTCCTTTCTTGCGCACTCACCTTCCCCACGCACCCTTCCTGCCGACGCCCAGGAGCGTGATGTCTGGGAGAACCTGGTCGACAAGGCGTTTGCCGGGGACAGGCAGTTTGTGTACACTGTCAACCGGGTGAGGGGGGGGCGTGCGGCAAGGCTTTGCAGTGTGGGGGACTTGGGAGGAGAGGGTCTCTGTCACTCATTGCTGCTGGTTCCTTGCCCGCGCTTGCGCTGGAGCCGCCGCGTGAGCTGCTGCGGCTCAATCCCCCCCCCAAAAAAAAGAAAGAAAGAAAGAACCCTTCGCCCACCACCCTGCCCAGGCCTTCGAGGCGTTCCTGAACCTTAACCCGCGCTCCCCGGAGTACATCTCGCTGTACATGGACGACAAGCTGCGCCGGGGTCTCAAGGTGGGGGGCTTTTGTCGTGGGATGTGGGGGGCTTGTCGGTGGCGTCCCCATCAGAGCCCTCCTGATGTACCCCACCACAACCCCCTGCCCACCACCACTCCTGGACAGGGGACCAGCGAGGAGGAGCTGGAGTCGGCCCTGGACAAGGCCATCCTGCTGTTCAGGTTCCTGCAGGAGAAGGACGTGTTTGAGCGCTACTACAAGCAGCACCTGGCCAAGCGCCTGCTGCAGGGCCGCATCTCCTCCGACGACGCAGGCATGGCGGGGAAGAGGTCGTGTGTGAGAGGAAAGGGGGGATGGTGTGTGGAAATCGCTCAGAAAGCCCTTGTCTAGGTCAGGAGGGAGCCGTTCCTGAATCCCAGGTGTGGCGGACGGTTGCACGCCCGCCCGCGCCACACTCTCCTCCCCCGGCCTGGTCTCACGACTCACGCTTTCCTCACGCCCATACCCTCTCCAGAGCGCTCGCTGCTGGTCAAGCTGAAGACGGAGTGCGGGTACCAGTTCACCTCCAAGCTGGAGTCCATGTTCACCGACGTCAAGACCAGCCGCGACATGATGGCCGAATTCCGGGCGCACCCCGCCGCCTGCGCCGGCAACCTGGAGCTGGACCTCTCCGTCCAGGTATCCAAGGGTGTCGGCTGGGTGTCAGGACAGGGGGGTTGGGGCTGCTGTGGGGCTTTCGTTCGGGTCGGGGAGCCGGCCTTGGAGCGGCATCATCCTGCTGTCTGACCCTGCGTCGCGGACCGCGCACAGCCCCGACGCCAACTCCCCCCCCCCCCACACACACACACTCCTTCCCTCCTCCCTAACCGCACGCAGACGGTGCAATCCCTGATGCACAAGCTCCTGCTGCACCTCGTGTCGGAGCTGCGGCGGCTGGGGGGCACGGTGGTCCAC
>NW_011934362.1:186189-202717 GCF_000733215.1 Auxenochlorella protothecoides
GACGGAGGAGGGGGGGGGGGGGAGTGACGAGAGCGTCGTCCTTCCCAATGGGCAAGGGCATGCTGCCCTGCACTCACGGAGAAGGGGACTGCTGGCAGTGTGGGTGGTGGCAGGCAGGGCGCAGCCTCCCAAGGGCCAGCCGCGTGTGCGTCTGGCGTGCGCCAACCCACTCCATGGCGTGATCTCACCGCCCCTGCTCTGCTGACTGCGTGTCGGCCATCCACAGCATCCCAGCCAACCCCCCTCCGGTCCCCCTTTCCCACCAGGCCGCAAGCTGACGTGGCAGCCGGGCATGGGCACAGCAGAGATCAAGGCCAACTTCGGAGGGAAGCGGCACGAGCTCAGCTGCAACACGCACCAGATGGTGGTGCTCATGCTCTTCAACGACAGTGACCGGCTCACCACCCGGGAGATCCTGGCCGCCACCCAGGTGCCGGACGCCGAGCTCCGGCGAGTGCTGCAGAGCCTGGCCTGTGTCAAGGTGCGAGGCAGGGGGTAGGGTGGCACGGGTGTCCATGTGCGAGTTGTGTTTTTGCGGACGGACTGGAGTTCGGATGCAGCATGGACGCCCCAGACTGGAGGAGACCTCTTGCCTGGGCTGCACACCCAGCCCGCCAATCAAGCGCACACCGCTTTGCCCCTCCTTCCAACTGGCGCTTGCCCGACTGTCGCACGTGGCACCCCTCTCCAGGGGAAAAACGTCCTTCGCAAGGAGCCAATGAGCAAGGAGATTGGGGACGCGGACGTGTTCTCCGTCAACGACTCCTTCCAATCGCGCCTGTACAAGGTCAAGATCGGCATGGTGGTGGCCCAGGTATGGGGCGAAGGGGGGTCCCATGTACAGAGAGGGACAGGAGGAGGGGATCATGTGACGGGCTGGCGGTCGGGCATTGCAGATCAAGCATGGCACCCAGATCTCTGTGAGCTCTCTGGGGCGAGGAGCCCCCGCCCTACCGCCCACTGGCCCTGTGCCCCACCTGACCAGCCCTTCCAACCCATCGCAATGCAGCGTGAGAGCGACGAGGGGAAGGAGGAGACACGGGAGCGCGTGGAGGAGGACCGCAAACCGCAGATCGAGGCCGCCATTGTCCGCATCATGAAGGTGCTGTGCTGCTGGCCGGGTGTTTGGAGCGGGTGTGCTCGAGCTTGAGGTTTGAGAACAGGCTCGTCTCATGGCTTGTAGGCGACTGTTGCTTCCGTTGTCGCACGCGTGGCAGGCTGTGTCGCCCGCATCTGACCACCCCCATCGTCCCACACTTCCTCAGGCTCGCAAGCAGTTGTCGCACAACAGCATTGTGAGCGAAGTGACGCGACAGCTGGCTGTGCGCTTCATCCCCAACCAGCAGGTAGCGAGGCGGGAGTCGGGCATGGAAGGGACACTGCATCGTGACAGAGGAAGTGGTTTCCTTGCACACCTCGCGTCTCCCCCCCAGCTCTTGTACTGGCGAGTGCAGCACCAGCTAAAAACATGCAACGCCGAGCCCCCTGCCCCCTCCTTCACAGGTGATCAAGAAGCGGATCGAGAGCCTCATCGAGAGAGACTTCATGGAGCGGGACGCGACAGACAGGACGCTGTACCGCTACATAGCCTAGGCAGGAGGGTGCTTGGATGCAGGGTGTCTCGGCCAGGCGCTCCCCCACCCTGACCGTGTTGTGTACAGCATTCACGGGGACGTGTCAAGGGCATGAGGTCAGAGGAGGTCCACACAGTGATGGCAGGGATTGCGCTAAGGGTGAGGCTTTTTGTCGCGTGAGGGTCAGGTGTTTGAGCCCTCAAATGTCGGGGGCCAGGTCAATGTGTGATGGAGACTATGCATGGTGCAGGATGAGCAGAAAGTGTCGACTGAGGTCTGACCACCTGGCCAGCCATTGCCAGGTCCCCATGTCATACAGTTTCCGCTCTGCTATCAACTGCGAAATTGCACGCTGGCGGCTGCGACTACTTGCGCAGCAGGGACGAGACATCCAGCCCCTGGGCCAGGGCCCTTTCCCAGCCGCCGCTGCTCAGCAGCTTGGACATGCTCTCCGCCACACGCTGCCTCTGGACCGACAGATCCAGGTTGGCCTGACGGCGTTGTTGCTGCAAGGGAAGGGGGAAGGGGTGGTGGACAAAAAGAGGGAATGTTTTGGGTCATCTCACGACGTCCGCACCAAAAAAGCCATTGGGAGCACTTGCCAGCGTCACTGGCAGTTTGCAAGCCTGCCAAACCCTGGATGAAGCACCTAGGTGTGCGCCGTAACACCCATCAGCGGCCCACCGTGACACAATCCGGCCCCTCATCGTTGCACCATCACACACCTGGAGCGCGCTCCTCTGCGCCAGCAGGGCCTGTGCGTGCGAGGTTTCCTCCTCGATGCGCTTCAGCGCCTCGGCACGTTCGAAGGCGTCGCGGCGCTTCATCTGCTCTACCGCCTCGGCCTTGTGCTTGAGCTGCAGGCGCCGCTCCAGGGCCTTGCGCGCCGCCTCGGCCTCCCTCTCCCTCGCCAGCGCCGCCAGGTCGGCGTCCTTGTCGGCGGCGCGGCGCAGCACCTCCGCCACGCGCTCCGCCTCCTGCCGCCGCGCGTCCTCGTATGTGGCCCTGCGCTGCTCCTCCTTCTCCCGGTCACGTCGGCGCTTCTCCTCGTCCTCCGCCTGACGTGCAGCCTCCAAGGCCCTGCTTGAGGAGGGACCAGGCGGTAGATTCAAGGTGGAGAGAGTCTTGGGAGCCTTACATGCAGCAGGACATGGCAAGACAGCCTGGTCATCCTCGCAGAGTGCAGGGAGGTATCCTGCCATCAGGATGGAAGCTGTATTCCACCACTTCCATCCGCTGAGCAACACACCTCCCTCCCACAGATAATAATAGCCACATCACGCCGACCTGGAACGAGCCTCTGCCGCCTCCCAGCGATCCTGGGCCGCCTTGATCTTCTCCTCCATCTTCTGGCGATTGCTCTCCAGGGTGGTGGCGATGCGAGCCTCCGCCAGTCGCTGCTGCAGTGCGTTTGCTGCTGCCCTCTCCTCGATCAGCGCCGCCTGGGGAGGGAAGTTCAGGGGAACAGGATGGTCGCTGCGACACGTGGACCAATCAAGGCTTTAGGCCCCGGCCCATGTCAGATGCACCTTTCCAGGCCCGCCAGGAACCCTGAAGCTACAGCGGAGCAACCCTACGCGCCCACCCCCTGACCCCAGCTCCCTATGGGTCACCTTGGCCGCCTCCCTGTGGGCCTCTCGCTGCTGGATTGCCTCGCGCCGCGCCGCAATCGCAGCCTCCTGCTCGGCGAGGATGCGATCGGTCTCGGCTCGGGCAGCATTGGCCTTTGCGAGCCGCTCAAGTTCTCTGCAGGCGCAGAGGGGGTTGATGCGTTGGAAATTTGTCCCTAACATGAGGAGTGCCTCCCAGAAAGGGTGGTCAGGTGCACGACTTGATCTCAGGGGTTGCTCCTGTGTTTGACGTATGCCGCTACATGTCGACTGGACATGGCTGTGTGCATCCTCACTCACTTCTGGTAGCCCATCTGGCGCCGCTTGAAAGCTTCCTCCTCCTCGGCTGCAGCAGCGGCCGCCTCACGTGCGTGGCGTGCAGCCTCCTGTTCCCGGTCCTGCCGTTCCTTCTCAGCTTCTTCCTGAAGGAGGGGGCAAGGGAGATGCTGGAAATGGAATCTGTGTCCTTGTGGTGCATGTGCATGGGCGGTTCTGGGAATGACCCATACATTCTTCGGATGCCTTGTGAAGTGTTGGATCCACATGGGCAGTTCTTGTTTGGCACAAACTCACGATAGTGTCAAAGAGAGCCACGAAACCACACCTGCTTCTTGGCAAGGGCACGGTCCCTCTGCTGCCGACTCCACTCCTCCGCAGCCGCTTCCCGAGCCTTCCTCTGCTCCTCCGTCCTCCGCTCCAGCGCCTCGATCTGATGCAAGGGGGGACGATTACGGGGGATGGTGCTGTGGCTTCCCTGCCTTGGCCCAATACTAGAATCAGTAGAACATGGCTCTGGGATACAGCAGCCCCGCTGAGTTCCAGCAGCATGGCATCTTACTCCCTGCTGCCTCACCTTGGCCTTGGCCTTTTGCTCCTGCTCCCGGCGAGCCACCTCGTGCGCCACCATCTGCTGCAGCTCCCGCTCCTGCCGCCGGCGCAGGACCTCCAGGCGCTTGGCCTCCCTCTCCACCATGTCCATCGTGGCATCCTGCCCAACACCTAGACAACAGGAGGGTGGCAAAGCCATACTGGCAAGGCTTCTCCTTGCCGCTAGGGGAAGAAAGCTGTCCCACGCAGCAGCACCGCATGCGCTCCCAAGGGTGGCTGTGAGATACCACACTTTGTCGCTCCGAGTGGGTGGGGTGCACAACTTGTCATGCGCCCTGCACACCCCCCACGCCCCACCTTGTCCAAGCGCCCCGCCTCCGGGACCTGGGCTCCCGGGCTGGGAGGGGCCCTTGGCGCGACGCTGGCCGCTCAGGCCCTGTTCCTCCAGCCGCGCCCTTTCTTCCAACAGGTTCTTCACCCGAGTCTGCTCGGTGGGCAGGGGCAACACATTGCTTGAAGCTGATCTCGATGTGGGTGTCTCTTCCCAGGGCCCTGCGTGCCACGCATTGGTTATCACACCACACACAACAGGGTCCCTCCCCTCGGCCTCGCTGCCATACACTGTCATTCTTGCCTGGCGCAGCGACTCCTCCGAATCATACGCCAGCCGCGCCAGCTCCGGGTCCCTCTCCCATTTGGCATAGGCCTCCAGAGGGATGTGCCTCAGGCTGGCAGGGTCTATGCCCAGCCGCAGGCAGGCGTCGATGGAGCGGGGACTGGTGGGCACCAGCCGGCCGCGGAACGAAGAGTCCATGGCGCGGTCGGCGACATCCTGAAGCGTGAGCCTCGGTTTGCTGGGGTGCGCCAGCGCGTCCTCCTGTCGGTGGGAGGTGGAGACCAAGACTTCGAGAGGTGATAATGCGTCGTGGTGGATGCTTGACCTGTGGCCGCAGTGTGGAGGTGGGCACAGCACCCAGCATCCAGGGCGAAGGTGGCATTGTTCCGCCAGGTCGCCAAAACCAGTCAGGTGCACCTTGACGCGCTCCAGCTCCTTGAGCCACTCCTGAACCGGCTTCTGGCCCCGAAACAGGGTGTGCCGTGCGGGCACCAAGGCTGCAGTCAGAGGGATGGGAAGGGGGTATTTCATGAGCACATCCGACAAGATTTGGCAGGCGGCACATTCCTGCAGGCCCAGGCTACCCCGCTACCTCCAGCCCCCTCACGTTCGTCTTCGTCCCCATCATCAAAAAACATGCTGACGTATCCTATATGCTCGGTATCTAACAGTAGAAGGGCTTCCTAACAGTCGGGGGTCTATTGTCAGGTGCTCGACATGTCACGGAGCCCCAGACATGTCGAGGTAGGCCGACCAGCGCTATCGCCTCCAGGGGAACGACAGATGCATTCAATCAGTCGATCGATACAAATGTGCTGTGCTAGGCCGGCGCTGCGACTTGCAGATGGAGTGTGGGAGGAGGGCGTAAGGTCCTGTGGGAGGTATCCAGGGTCTCTTTCCACCTGGGAGATGTCCGCCGGGCAGGGCACATGTCGCCTTCATTACAGCGCTCGGTATCTGTGCTGCGGTCTCGTGCACCCCCCCAAACACTGTCATTGTGGCATTAGGCTTTATGCGGCTGCTCGGCCTGCCTTCCTGCCTGGCGAATCGGACGGCATGGGGGACATGCCATGAGAGGCATGGAACGCTCCATGCATCGCTGCCTGCTGTGCCGGCACCCGCCCGGCGGTCCCCGCCCGGCCACCCCCGTAGGAAACCCGCCCGATCCACCACTATGGTCCGCAGCGGTCCATCCCCCGCCGCCCTCTCCGTGACCAGTGCCAAGGATGCAGTGGAGGCCGGCCTGCAGCGCTTCTCTAATGGCGACCCAGCGACTGCGCTCCAGCTCTTCCGCGCCGGCCTCTCCATGCGCCCCTCCCCCGACGAGGCGAGGGCGGCCACCTACAACAGCGCCTGCGCGCTGACGGCGCTCGGCCGGTACCAGGAGGCTCTGGCGCAGCTGGAGAGCGCGGTGACAGTGCATGACCTGGCCCTGCGGGTGGTGGAGCGCGACCCCGACCTGGCGGCCCTGCGCCTCGCCCCCGGCTGGCCCGCGCTGCGCTCCCGCCTGGAGGCCGCGCGCGGCGCCCAGTCCAGCACCGCGCTGCGGGCCGAGGCGCGCAGCCCCTTCCGTACGCTGCGCCTGCTGGGCCTGGGCGGCGTGACGCTGGGCGCCGGGCTGGGCGCCGCGGTGCTGGCGGCACGCCTGGCGGGGTTCCTGGGGCGTGGCGAGGAGGCCTCCCTCCCCGATGCGCTCCAGAATCTGGCCATCAACCTGGCGGTGACAGGGGTGGCCGGCTTCCTGCTGGCCCGGGACTGGGCGGCGGGGCGACGTGGCGTGGCACAGGCGGCGCGGGAGGAGGCGCTGGGCGAGCTGCGCTTCCTTCCCCCGGCGCGGGGCGAGGCGGGCGTGCCACGTGCGCTGCGCACGCTGCGCGGCAGCCGCCGGCCCCTGGTCCTCGCCGGGCGCCGCAGCTTCACGGCGGCCGCCCTCGCCTCGGCGCGGCCGCACGCCGCCGCGCTGGCGCAGCGTGGCATCTGCGTCCTGCCGGTGGTGCTGCAGGAGGACAGCGAGACGGCGGAGCGGCTGGAGGGGCTGAGGCGGGAGTTTGCGGCCGGGAAGGGGGCCGCAGGCGGGGAGGGGTTTGCCGCGGGGCCCTCGCCCAGGGCGCCGGCGCAGGTCTGTGAAGAGGGAAGTGGGTGGTGAAACAATAGAGGCACCTGATGTGGTCATTTCCCTGCCCCTCTGAGATGCACCTTTGGATCACCAGAGCCTCCCTCCTCACCACGCCACACACGCAGAGCGCTCCACGCTGGCAGCTGGAGCCCGCAGACCCCCACCAGTGGAAGGCGTGGGCCACGGAGAGTGGGCTGCTGGGGTCCCCTTCGGCCCCATCCACCGCCCCCGAGACCGGGTACATCGTGCTGGACCTGGACGGCTGCATCTCGGGGTCTGGGCCGGGGCTTCCCGACTGGCCAGCGCTGCTGGCCGCCACACCCACCCTCAAGCTCAAGGAGAGTGCAGCAAAGAAGAGGGGGGCCTGAGGGACTCGACCTTGTCTGGAGATGTTTGCTCTATCTTTCTCCTTCGAGGACTTTCCACTGCTGGACTCTGGCACATAGTGTCCCTCTGTACTGCTGGAACATGCTCACAAATATAGCGCAGGAGCAAGGGAGGAAGGGGGGCAGACTCAAAATCTGTGCACGGTGGTGCATGCACATTTAAATAACCATGGGAGGAGTGAAGCAGGTGCAAGAAACACCAGAGAGCACCAGGCATCATCGAACGGCACCCGAAGGCACCATGGCCCTGGACCTCGGCGCCGTGCCTGGGCCGGCCGTGAGCGCCGGCAGGTTGAGGTCCCGCGGCCGACCGTGGGGTCCCAGCAAGTGGATGCCGCGGTTGGCCTGATCCGCCACGATGCTCACGTTCCTAAACTCCTTGGGCTTGGCGGCCTCCAGCTGGTTGGGCTCCGCGGGGGGGCCTGCGAGCCGGGTGTGCTTGAACCGGCACTGGGGGGGAAGGAGGATGGGCGCGAGTGAGTCTTGAGCTGTCGACGTTCACAGGAAAATTCACATACGGGCAAGGCAGCTCAAGAGGCAAACCACCACTATGGTGCCACTCGACTGTCAAATCTCTTCAAAAACTTGAATGCTCCTGCCCCCTCAAGACCAACATACCGCTGGGCCGTAGATACAGAATCCGAGCTTGTACATGTTGCACTCCTTGATCTCCTCCATGCTGTGCTTGTAGGGGCAGTCCACATCCTTGCACACCCCATTCTTCAGCAGGTTCCGGCACACCGGCATGCGGGCTGGGTCAAACTGGTGCAGGAAACCACAGGCATCGCCTTTCATGCAGAGTCCTCGCAGCCAGTATGTGCACACGGTCTGCATGGACGGACAGGGATGGTGAGTCAGGATTGGAAACCAGCCCATTGGGAAGGGGACCCCCTCACAGTTGACAGCCAAGCAGGCCACTTCCCCTTTCTCACCTGTCTGTAATTACGCGGGCGTTCCGTTCCCTTCCCTCCCGAAGCATTCTCATAGAGTCTGCTGGTAGAAGGTGGCTGCTGCTGCTGTTGCCGTTGAGAGGCCAGCGACCTCTCGAAGTCGAACTCGATGTCGTCCATGTTTAGAAGGCCCCTACACTCGGTTCAAGCTCTCGCCACGGTGTCTCATCATCAAGTTTGTATTATAGTTGCGAATGACGACCATGAAAAGTTTAAACATGCATTTATGCTGCCTCCTGTCCTCTGCATTCGAGAAGTTGCACCGCGGATCTCGCGCCCTAGGGTGGATTGTGGTCGTGAAGGAGCAGCTCGCCATGCGGCCTCGGGGGGACATCATGGCAATAATCGAGCATCGCTCTGACATGTTTGCTTCAACGACTTGAGGCTGCATGCGATGCATCGTGTCACAAGCGCCAGGGTGCGAGTTGCATGATAGCTGGGCCGCCCAGTTATGGCTGCAAACGGTGCAGCGCCCCGACAGAAGCGACGAAAATGGGACGTTGAGGAACCTCAAGCCTCACAACCGGTCGACGTTGCGCGCTCCATTCAGGAGAGCGCAGCGGCTGCCGCTCGCATCATCGCTCAGCAGGTCGAGACTGGTCTGTTATATTCGTGACCCACCGTCATTGTCGTGCACTTGGCGGTGTAATCACTATTAATCAACTAAAAATAACTCAGTCGTAGCCCATACGCTTCTTCCTGCCAGGCCTTGAACCGCCTGGGGCCCTCCAATCCAGCGCCGAGAGCAGGGACCCCTGCACCTAAGCCTGAGGCCTCTGCCGCTCACCCATCGGCCAGCTTCACCGACATCAGCATCAATGCAAGTGAGCCCCACCATCGGGCTCACCTCTCCAAGCGTAGCACCCTCGACTCGATAGAGCAGCGGTGGGGCGTGAGCGTGGTAGCCAAGGGGCGGTACTACCCGCCGGGTGTGGTGCCGCCCACAGGCAGCGATCCCCCCATCTTTCTTCGAATCGCCCCTGGCACAGAACTTGTCAAGAAGGTGCGTGATCCATGCACAGGGGGATGGCGAATGTGTTCCATCCCAGAGTCCGTGCCGCAGGACAGTACAGGAGTGCTTACTCCTCAGCATCCCGCCAGGAGGCTCTGCTCTGGCACTCCCCCCCAGCATGACTTGCATTACACCCTTCCCCCTGCAGGACGTCGCATCCCGCCTGTCTGCCTGCGCCGCTGCCGCGGCAGACCTCGAGGCCCTGCTGCGCGGAAAGCCTCTCCCCGGCGCCCCTCCCACGCTGCCACACTCCTCCCAGCCCCATGTGTCAACGGCTCCCTTGCCAGCCCAAGACGCCTCGCCCTATCCGATATCTGGCCCCGGCTTCCACTGCTTGTGAGTTTTGGGGGTTGAGTCCGTGGCGTGTGGGATGCCGTAGAGTGGTCTGTCGAGATGCCATCGCTGAGTGGCAGTCTCGGAGGGTAATTTAGGTGTTGGGCGCACTCTCTAAACACCCCCGCCCTCTCTTCGCTCATCCTTCCCGTCTTATTCTGCCCTTCCCTCACTGTGCACCACAAACTCTGCTCGACCCATCCCTGCTCCCCGCAGGTACCTGGGCATCCCCGCCTCCTGCCCCGCCTCCTGGGACCTGGCGGGCCGCGTGCGAGGCCCCAACAACGCCTACCTGGGTCACATCGCCAGCGCCTGCGCCTGCGTCGCGGCGCTGCGCGGCGCCGGCTCCGCCACTGTGCCGGAGACGCGCGAGCCACTGCATGTCTTCCTGGCGGCGGGGGACGGGGCGGCGCTGGAGAAGGCGCGTGGGCTGACTACCAGCCTGATCGACACCGTGCGCGCCGACTTCGTCACGGCCTTCCCGGGCCTGCCGCGGCCGCCGGGCTCGGGGAGTTACCTGCCGCCCCTGCCCCCGCCGCCAGTGCCGATGCCGGTGTCTGTGCCGACCGGGGTGGTGGGTGAGCCTCCTCGGCCCCAGCAAGGCCACCACAGAGCTGTGCCGCCCCCGCCGTATGGGACTGTGCTGCCTCCGCAGTATGCCGCTGTGCCGCCCCCGCAATACGCCGCGGTGCCACCGCCGCAGTACGCAGCGGTGCCGCCGCCGCAGTACGCCGTAGGGCCGCCTCTACACCCTGCTGCTGGGCCGCCTGCAGGTGCCAACCTGCCACGCTCACACCAACAGACATCCCAGTGTGCATCTGCGCACCCGCCTGTCGCTTGCACGGCCCCCCCAGCTGTCCGGGATACACACCTAGACACGGGCCACATGGCTGCGCCCGCCGCCCGGAAGCGGAGGTTCAGCGAGGCACCCGCGCCAGACTCGAGAGCGCCTCAGGTGAGAGTGGCCGGTGGAGTAGGGCACCGCGTGCAGGACTACGAGGCTCCACAAGTCTGGCATGCTACACCATTGCTTGTCACATAGGAAGAGAGACCATGGGGTTTGCGAATTCGCAGGTGCCCTCCGCGCCCACATATTATGCGACTGCCAGTGCCAGCCATCCAGCCGCTTTGCCGGAGAAGGCCGCGAATGAGGGCACTGCAACAGGTATGGCAGGCATGGTGGTGCGCCGTGGGAATTGCGTGTTACTGTGAGGGCAGGGAGTGGTTGGGGGACGCGGGAGCTTGCCAGAGCAATCCAGTGCTGAATACCGATTCAACTCCGCGGAATGCCGTATCTGGAACCAGCCCTTGAGCGCTTTCCTTGCCCTGAACATGGCATTCTCTGCGTTGCAGAACCTAAAAGTGCAGTCTGCACCCTTGTGTCCCCACTAACCCATCCCTGCCTCCCCCTGCCGTCTCACAACCCCAGTTCTTAGTGCAGATTCTGCCGTCCTTCCTGGCATGGAGAGCTACCTTGAGGGGGCCCCGCCCTGACGAGGGCTTCCTGTGTTCGTGTGATTGAGTATTACTGCAGGACAGCTGGGAGCAAGGGTCAAGCTGGGGTGTCGCTTGGGTATGCATTGGGGAGGTCTACGCCTCCGCACAGGAGTGTATCTCTCTACGGACGTGATAGCAATCTGTAACACACATCCTCAGCGCATACTTGACACAAAGAAGGAGTACTGGGCTAGGGTTCTTGCCAGGCGGACTCTACACCGACATTTCATCGAGGTCGCCCTGTGCAGACTTGACTTCTGGCGACAGTACGCGCTTGTAGCGGGGAATGGCACGCAGGACATAGATGAGTGCGATGCAGATGCCTGCCCAAATGGGGGTGGTTATGAGTGGGCTGAGGAGCAATCACGGCCCGGCAAGCCCAAGTGAATGTGCGACATCAGGTTCGGGACACAATCAGTTTCAAAATTCCTAGGCCCTCGCCAATGAGCCCCAGTCACTCTACGGTTGAAAGCACTCGATTTGCGCCAGCAATGGAGCCCACCCACTTGTCGTGCACCCACCGATGAGCGCTCCCCCGATGACGTCGGAGGGGTGGTGCTGGTTGTCGATGATGCGGGAGATGGCGATGCCCCATGCCACGCCGAGCAGCACCAGCATCCAGAGCTTGGCCGCCACGTTGCGCAGGTCCAGCAGGAACTGCTGCTTCATGCTAAGATGGACTGGTGTCCAGGAAAGGCGCATGTGCCAGCACCAGATAAGGTATGCAGAGGTGTAGACGGTGAGGTTAAAAGCGGTTGAGGTGTGGCCTGCAGGGGGTGGAGGAATTGAGTGGGTGGGCGGCGAGGAGAAGGGATTCCTTCTACACTTTGGAATGGGCAACGGGCGAGGAGTGTCATGGAGACTGCACAGTAGTGCGCAATTGACTGCAGCCGCGTCACTGCCAGGGGCAGTAGGTCCATTGAGTGGCTGCCCTGCGGTGACTAAGTGCAATCTCCCGCGACAATGTGCCAGGCTAAGCTGGAGGCTTCCCAGACGCACACCAGGCAGACTGCAGCGCAGCGAACCCCACCCCAGCCGTGCCTGATGGAAAGGACTGAAAGCCATCCTTCAGCACATCGTCATAGGGGCGTTGGCAGGGCCAGAGAGCATTTGGGTCACCCCCAATGGTGATGGTGATGTTGCCCGGGATGATAGGATTGCACCGAGCCAGGAAGTCGGGGCGGGTCCTGCCCACCACCAGCTTGGTGATCTGGACGACCAGGAGCCCACAAACAAAGGACTGTTGGGGGTTGGAGTTGTGTGTGGGCAGCATGCCAAGGGGTGGGAAACGGCACAAGCTGGTTTATACACCTGCAGGTTGGAGAACAGCACACACCAGAACGACTCTGGTGCCATGTATCATTGCCGGCCAGTGACAGCCAAGCAAGCTTTGTAATTTACAAGAAGATGCCCGATATGCAATGAGCATTGCCCGTCCAAGGCATGGCCATGCCGGCATGCCCACCTGAATGCCATCCAGGACGAAGAAGAGTGCGGATGCCACAGCCTCTGTGACGGTGTTGTGCTGGGACTTGCTGCTGATCAACTCCCCAACCACCACAGTGATCGCGAAGGTGAGGAGGGGCACGAGTACAGGCACAAAGTTGGGCACAGACGGCTTGAAATTGTCATAACCGGCATTAGAGATCGTGGCATCGTAGATGATGTAGGCGCTGGTTCGGGGATCAGAGATGGCGTACGGGATCACCAGGCCGACGATGAAGCAGGCGGTGAGGAGCAATGTGGCATAATCCTGCGAGCATGCGGTGGGAGGAGGTGTGGGCAAGCCGAGTGGGTCGGGGACCCTACCGCGTCTCCCGGGCCATGCACCGAGCTGTCAGCGCATGACTGCGACGCACCTGGCGTTTGAAGACCTCCCTCCATTGAATATCTTTCAGCTTCCACTGTGTTTTAATGGCCATCGCAAGGCCACCGACGGCGTTTCAGGAGGCGCTGTGAGAGCCTCGAGCTGATTAGGCTGCGACAGTCGAACGGAGGTTGACACTGACAACACCGCCGTCTGCCCAGCACCTCGGAACCCACGATTTGCAGTTATTTCGAGCTCGACCTCCTCGCGATGTGGACTGTGCTCTTGTTTATTTTTGCGGCTTGAGAGCGCATGTGATGATTGACGTAATCTCTGTGGTACGGAAATTAACCCATCCGGTTAGGGGGGGAAGTCCCTAGCATCGCATCGGGGAGTCACTGTACAGCCGCTGGGCAAAATGTAAATAGTTACACGCGCTTGTTGAACTGACAGAACACACGATTCATGGCCTGACCCAAGAGATCAAAGGGCATTGGGCCACCCGTTTGCTACCTCATCTGGGCAGGGGAGACCCAGGCCTGGAGAACCGCCGATGTCGTAGCCATTGGCAAATTGGATGCCGACTGGGATCATGCCGCACATCTTGGGCAGGTAGGTGATGTTGCCATTCTGCAGGCTGACCTCCGCAAAGTTGTACAGGTCGCCTGTGTGGAGGAGCGAGAGAAGGGTATGGGTGTGTGAAGTGGGAACCCTCAGGAAGGGCAGGCAGTGGTTGGGCACATGCCGTGTGCGCTGGACAGCTCACACCTGCACAACCTCTTTGTCAGGCTGGGGTAATTCGCTCGACAAGTCCAATTCAGGCAAGGAAATTATGGCAAGGTGCCCGCAGCAAATGAAGCAGTTCTGCCGGGGCCCATCCCGCGTCCTCACAACCCCCCCCAGCTCGCCTTCAAAGTCGTTGCCACCTATGGCCAGCTGGGTCATCCGCGGGTTCACCTTTTTGAAGGTCTCGCCAAAGGTCCCAGACAGCTTGTTGTCTGGTGAGGGAGCAATGAGGAGCAGGTCAGCCTTGCATGGCTGGCCCCGGCCTCATTCAGGGGACCAGGCACTGTCGCTGCCTCCCCATGGACGCTTTGCCGATGGGCTGTTTGAGACCATGGAGGCCCATGAAATGGTCGAGGACGGTCCTATTCTCCAGTCCCACCCACTCACCAAAGACGCGGATCCACTCCAGTGCCTTCAGGTCCCCAAAGTTGGCTGGGATTGGCCCAGTCAGCTTGTTGCCCTGCATCTTGAAGCGTACCAGCCTCTCGATGGTCCCCACGGACTCCGGGATGGGACCTGCAGGATTCAAGAAGCGAGATGCCGACTGGTGCGTTGCTGTCCAGTACAGTGTACTGTTCACACCATGACATGGCTGACAGCATGGGCGCCTGCTTCTCCCCCAGACTGCTCTGTCACTCCATCGCCATGCCATATTCTCACAGCGACTTGCATCCTTCCCTGCATGACCACACCCAGGCCCAAGTCAGCTCCACCAACCACACAAACAAGCAAGAAAAGGACCCACCTTCCATGTGATTGCGGGAGAAGTCCCATTCCTCCAGCAGCGGCATGCAGGAGCCGTCGCCTCCGAGGTAGGTGGGCAGGGTGCCGTTGAGGTTGCACACCTTGAAGTCCCACTCCTTGGCATGCACGAATCCACACAGGTCCCGGGGAGGGGTCCCCTCCGCCCCCGTCAGGGAGAAATGGATGTTAGTGACCCAGCCCTCCCCAGGGATGCGATCATTGCCTGCAGGGGAAAGGAGGGAGTGGGTTGTGAAGGTCGGCAGGAGGCTACTATATTGGTGGGTTGCGGATGTTGTGGGTAGGAGATGACTCAAAGGAACAAATGGTCAATGCCACCCCAGGCAGAGCAAGCGCAAGGTCTGGCAGTGGCAGTGCAACTTGGGCTCCATTCCAGTTGCACATTTTGGGCCAAACCCTTGAAGCAACATGGTTCAGAAACTCACGGAAGAGGGTGTCGGTGCTCCTGCAGGAAATGTGATCCCAGTTCTGCAGAGTGGAGGAGTTATAATAGTAACTCAATAAAAGCAAGCTATTAGACATTATTATATGCAGGCTCTTTGAAGCGTGGAGAGGACACCTTCACCCTGAGGGCAGCACCATTCCGACCGTAATGTCCAGCTCTCAGGGAGCCCCTCCCACTCACCCCCCACCACTCGCGGCCGCAGGGATCGCACTCGCTGTCGCTGTTGTTTGCGCGCGTGGGACACTGCGTGGTGGGGGGGGCGTGGGCATGGGAACAGGGTTGTGCCGATCACACACCGGACCGCCATGTGCGCGGCCGCCCCACAACTCTTTGCGAATCCTCGGGGCCCCCTCCCCTCTTCAAACCTCACGTTCCAGGTGCGGAAGGCGTACTGCCAGCCCCAGCCCACCGGCCTGTACTTGTCGCGGAAGGCGATCAGCCTCGCGACTGCATGGGGAAGGAGGGTATGCGCGCGGGGCATGAGCGTGCTCCCCGGCATAGCCTCGACAGCGCCATGCATGGCCCTGCATGCACAGATAGTAGCATTAGAGGGTCCTTCCAACCTCGCGACCTACGTTCTTCGGGGTGTGTGTAGGCATTGACGGAGCTGGCCAGGAACACGAGGAAGGCCGCGAAAGCAAGAGCGACCCTCATGATGGCAGCAGATATGCCGAAGACGATACTCTTTCAGCGAGGACGGTACAACAGAGCCACTTGATAGCGGTCGAGCGCACCTCCCGTGCGCAGCGCAGTCGGTGTGCTGGGAACCGACGATCAGCGCGTCTGACCCTCTCCACATACCTTCCTCGACTCGTCCGAGGTCCGTCGGGATGCCATGCAATGTGGAGCTGCCGGACATTACCTGTTCCGCCAATACGATAGATATTGCTCTGTATTGTTGAACAGACTATAGCGTCAATCCCTCGTTCAGGGTCCCCGCTCCCTGCGTGGCACGTCCGTACCACGCGCAGACAGCGCCGCGAGCTCCTCGGGCCCTGACCATGGGAGGCAAGGCTTTCACTGCAGCGCTGGCTGTCCTTCTGGGTAAGCATTATATGTCCTGTGATGGAGTTCCAAGTGCGCATGCTGCCCAGAATCCGCCGTGATCCCCATTCCCCCACTTCCCACGACTGGCACAGGGGCGGTCTGCCTGTGCGGCGTCCATGCCGCAGTTGTCGTCAACACGCACAATGGCATGACGTTCTTTTACAATGATCCGCACAAGACCGTGCCTCGTACGGCCACCGTGGCTAGTCTAGAGACGGCGGAGGAGTGCATCTGTTCCGATGCCGATCCTCGCTCGGACGACACCCTTACGGTGACCTACAACTGCTACCATCAGGCCCTGTTTGGGAACTGCGAGGCTGAATTCATGAAGGGTGCCCTGGAGGAGCTGGTGGAGAGTGACGGTGAGGTGGTACGGGGATTCTGGGTGTATGTGCCCTATGCTGTGCATGTTACCATAGCTCGATTCCTTCCCTCCCCATCCTCACCGCCCTCTCCATGCGACCGGCCACCTCCAGGTTTCTGCCAGATGAGCTGCAACAACTGCACCTGCTGCGACTCGCCCTACAACGTGATCGAGAAGACCGGGAACACCCGTTTCCTACAGGTTACTTGGACTGGTGGCTGACAAGAGCTTTTTTTTAGGGGGGGGGCGGGCGTGGCGCCCCTGCCTTTGTTGCTCCACCCATGTGATCCACATGGACGCCTTCATTGGTGATCAGAGCATTGCTTGCTCGCAGACCCTGGTCACGTAGCTGAGATGATGGTGTTCTTGCTGCGGGCGCCGCAGAGCCATGTGTC
>NW_011934363.1:0-1864 GCF_000733215.1 Auxenochlorella protothecoides
AATCGGAAGGTTGAAGTCTTGTTGCATCCCTAGTGCATCCATCCTCTCATTCCAGATTGTCTCCAGTACACTTGGCATCGTTCACAACACCATCCCAGAGACGATGTTGACTGTTGTGGTGCAGCTCGGCATGCGGCTGAGACCCTGCACAGCACTGACACATGTCTGCAGGAGTGACTAGAGCAAGCTACATGCAAGCACACAAGACAGCACACAGTGTCTACTAATCTTGTTTCTTTGGCACTTCATTCTTCTCATGTCGCCAACCCAGTGTGCAGGGTGGCACAACTTCTCTAGACTGCTCCTCCTGCATGTCGACACAACAGATTAGAGGGAATGTCTGGATTGCAAATGTCATCAGAGTGCATCTTCACATCTGCAGAGGTCGCATGAAGACATACAAGGGAAGCGCAAACGGTGGGGCTGGATGGCAGAAAGTGTCACTATGGGATGCCGATGCCTGGGAGTACTTTGCATGCAGGTTTACTGGCAGCAGATGCAAAGCCAAGGCCAAGTCCAAGGAAGAATGTCTCACAAAGCATGCCAAAGAAGATGAAAGGATGCAATGTCTTTGTTCGTCCTGGCATGCATTGGTAAATGTGCTCCTGCATCCCTGCTCATGATGGAAGCCAGTGTGGGCAGGGGCGCCGACGATGCCCACAGCATGAAATTCAGACTTCCCGACCCCATGTAGACAGATCCCCTGTCCCATATATGCTGCTGTGCATCTGTTACAGTATCCTCCAGGTGTGGGTTACAAGTGGAAACGAGAAAGGACTGGAAAGACACCAGCGGTGTGCAGGGTGGCTGACCTGCTCGACGTAGTCTTCCAGCAGTCGCCACCACCGGCAGCTGTATGGGACTCACAGCACCATCAATGCTGTTGTGGGGGCCCCCTCTCCGGAGGCTTCCCCCCTTTCCACCTGCATCCGGGCCCTGCGCCGCGCCTATGCCGCCTGGCACCGTGCTTGAAACCCAAGCCCCTCACCGTATTCCGGGTCTTGTCTGTAACATTCCTATCTTAGGTCATATACAGCGGTCCGCGTTGCAGGGTCTAACACGCCCCCACAACACCAACGCTCTCCGCCCACATCTACCAAACGCCTCCAACCCACAACGCCCAAATAATCGTCATCAACATGGGCTTTGTTGCTCGCTTCCATTTGCACTACATGGTCGTTGCACAGGGGAATCTGAATCCCTGCCAGATCTGTCCCACCCAAGTGCATTCCAAGGGGGATGCCTTCGGCGAGGTCACTGTCCGAGTGCACCCTTGCCCCGCCCCTGCTTGCCAAAACCTTGTTGTAATGCCATGCTCCTCTCAAGCTGGAATCTCGTCCCAGCCTGGCAGTGCTGCCCTGACATAACAACACGAGGGCATGCCTGCACGCTCTCGTTGGCAGGGTGCAGGCAGGTTGACGCACACTTGTCGTCGCAACCTCTGCAGCCGTCAGACGACACTCTCTCGATCTGCGGCCCGGCTGGGCAAGGAAGAGTCGCCTTGCACCAGGCTGCATGGGCGGCCGAGTTACAGTCCGGCCCAGGCACTCCCAGCGCTGGAGCCATGCCGAGCTCACGCTGCGACGCCTGCGTGCGGCGGGTGTGGCGTCTCCCAGCCACTCTCCAGGGTCACCAGCCCGCCGAGCTCCTGCACCAGGCCCCGCAGCCTTTGGAACAGCTCCATCTCGCACAGGGTCTGCAGGTCGCCGATGAGGACCAGCTTGCTGCGCGCCCGCGTCAGAGCGACATTCATGCGACGCCAGTCGCGGAGGAGGGTGCCTGCAGGGAAGGGGTGTGCACGGGCTCTGGTCTGCCCTCTGGCGCGAGGACCCTGGGCGGGCAGCGAGGGGCCGGGAGGCCGGAA
>NW_011934364.1:0-1985 GCF_000733215.1 Auxenochlorella protothecoides
TGGTAATTGACGGGGGTATAGTGATTCCTGCCATGCACCATATTCCGTCCGTCGTCACAGAGCAATGCCGCAAGGCAGGCATACCGCTTTATTCGCAAGCTGGAGACGAATTCATAACATTGATGAGTGTAGCAAAACAAAAATGTAGAATGTCAGAAGTGGGATTCGAACCCACGCCCTTCCGGATACGGACCTGAACCGCACGCCTTAGACCGCTCGGCCATCCTGACGGTGGTGTTTGGCTCCTAACACTGGTGTGACCCAGGGGGATGACTTGTTGTAAATGGACCATTATTTCTCTACTATATTTGAGGAGAAAATGCAGTATCTAAAAGACAACTCGCAGAATAAACATTGGAGCTTGAGGAGCGGATAATTTGGCGGGGCGTCCGACACCAATTACTCGCCAGCATGCTGCAGTGCGTCCCTCCCCACGCTCAATGTTTCCTGAAAGATCTGAGCGAACATCAGCACACCCCAAAGGACATCTTGCCACGCCCATATGCATATTCACCACAGAATACGTTCCTTGGCGTAGTGACTGAGCATGGAGTGACGTGATCTTGATCACCTGAGAATACCCAAGCATCACGTCGACAATGCACTCGCACATCATGAAGGGACCGGAAGCACAGTTGTGGTTGCCCCCGATTGGTGGTGGGGGTGGTTGCCCCCCCCAATTGTTGGTGGGTTGCCCCCAATCATACATCTAGTCGCAGGATTGCTGGGAACCCAAAAAATTGAGGGGCGGCTAGTTCCCCCCCCAGATCCTTCGTTGGATGGTAGGACTAGATCCCTCGTCCCTTTTGTTTCAACGGCATGATTGTGTTTGCATTCAGGGAGGAGATGGTGAATAACAAATGGGATGTGGCTCTAGACAACCGGTTTCTCTGACCTCTCCTTGCACCTGCTATATCTGTATGGACCCCTCGTTGGACACTCGAGAACACTGGTCGCCGACATCGCCATGGAAACGAAATGCGGCGACCGGCACACCGAGTCATGCTTTTTCTTTTTACAGTCCAAGTCCACCAACATGGACGCTGAATGTGGGGCGGTATACGCACTCGAGCTGCAGGCTGCATAGCCCTCTTGTACCTGCTCTTCTGGACCCTGACGGGCCTGCCGTCTGGTACTCGACATTGGGAGAGGTGCGCATGGTGACGGGGTGCATTCGATTGTTGGATATGTTACATCAGATCATGCTCTTGTGGACTCGCTGATCTCCGCGCAGGGCTGCACCGCAACACCAGTGCACGGACGAGGTGTGGCACCAGGGCAGCTGGCTCGACACTCCGCCGGGTCCCTGCCCTCCCCAGCCCCCACTGGCAACCTGCAACGCCTCTTCCAGCCAGCAATGGGCCTTCTCCAGCCCAGCAAGAGCATGTGGAGCGCGGTACCTGGACCCCACACACCTTCGTCGGGCCCTGAAGGGCCAGACCATGATGTTCATCGGCGACTCCATCACTCGCCACCTGGCGGCCGCGCTCCTGCGAGCCGTGGGCAGCACAGGTGCAGGGGGGGTGGGTCCTGATTTCTCCATGTGCTCCAGGCCTGGGAGGTGCCCTGCTCCTCGTGACCCTCCAACCCCCTGGCAAGTCCTCCACGGCAGATGAGGTGGTGGTGGGCCACGCCGACTTCGACCTCACCCTTCCCGGCCGCGACGCACGCCTCTCCTTCCTCTGGCGCCCCTACCCCTGGAACGTGACCGAGGCCCTGCTGGAGGAGGTGCCCGCCCTGCCCAGGACCCCCAGCGTGGTGATCGCCTCCTTCTGCCTCTGGCACGCCCTCCACGTCCGGGACGCAGACGCCTTAGCGGAGGACGCCGCGGAGCTCAGCGCCGCTGCCGCCAAGGTCGGTGAGGGCTGGGGCTGGGTGGTGTGGTCTGGCAAGGGGAGGAGGCAATCGCAAAGGGCCGTCCTGCATCTCTCCCCTTGATGGGTGATGCTGGACCCTCGATGGATGATGCTGGCCACCAATCTCCT
>NW_011934365.1:0-518 GCF_000733215.1 Auxenochlorella protothecoides
TTGGTCAAGGCGCTGAGTTTCCTGGACCAGATCAGGGCGCTGCGCCTCGACATCAGCCTGACCATCGGCATACCCTGCCTTGTAGGCCAGCAAGGGGTCAGGGGAGCCAGGCTGGTTGTCCTCAGGCTGCAAGAGGAAGGCAGTGAGGTGCATGATTGCCCATTGGAGGGTGAATGGAGGGCATCGCGGTGACAGAGCTCTTGCAGGGGGTGGGCAGGGAGCAGGATGCCATAGAGCGAGCAAGGATGGCCATGCAGCGATGCCAAACCCCCATGAGGGACACACACCTTGGGGTACTCGAGGAGGAGAGGGATGGTCAGCTTAGAGTCCTCGAGGGCGCGCCGGGTGCTCAGAGCCGTCTTGGGGTGGATGGCAAGGGCCGTCTTGGGGTGGATGGCGAGGGGCATCTCGGGGCGGATGGCGAGGATCATGTTGGGGGCGCAGGGGCAATCGGGGTTCGACGACATGGTGGCCTGCACTGGGGCCTCTGTGGCGACGGGGGACTCTGGACGCTTGGG
>NW_011934366.1:0-1507 GCF_000733215.1 Auxenochlorella protothecoides
TGGGGGGGGGGGGGGGGGAGGGAAGAGGTGAGAGGACTACAAGGTTGGTGCGTCACGCACAGGGCTGGTATCTGGAGTTGCCAAGTCGTGCGATGTCTGCTTCCACAGCCACGTGCTCTGCCTCCAGAAATTGGTCCCATCACATTCCCCCCGCAGATCAAGTGAGCAGCAGACTTCCATGATCTCCCCCTCTGCATCGCTTGCCCCCTTGGTAACCCCACGCTTGTAAGGCGACACTCTGTACAGGCCCAGCGATCAAGAAGGGGTGTGATGAAAGGGTGGCCATGTGGGAACGCAGGGGGAGGGAGGAGCATCCGGTCCGCAGTCGTCCTCCACGCCGGCGGGCAGCACGGCCACGGCTCATCGACGCCCCGCGCTGGAGTGGGCCTCCCTCGCTCCTCTCCCCATCGCCGCCCCCACCCGCCGCACACGCCCCGCTCGCCCCAAACCATCCACCTTCAAACGCCCTTCTGCTTGAGGATGAGCTTGTCGCCCAGGGACAGCGCGATGCCCTGGGTCTTGGACCGGATGCGGACGAAGCCGGCGAGGCGACCGTCCGCGCCCCGCTCCAGCGCGACGTTGACCAGCGCGTCCTCGCCAAACACGGAGCGCGCGTACAGGTTTGCGGCCAGGAACCCGGCGTCGCCGCGCCGCGCGGAGGCCGGGGTCAGGCACCGCATGTTGGTGGCGGCCAACACGTGGTCCAGGTAGGCCGCCTCGTCGGTGAGGGAGGTGGCCACCGCCACCTTGTTCTCCCACTCGAACTCGGCCCACATGGCGCGGAAGGCCGCGTCGGTGCAGGCCGCCGGCACGATGTAGTCGAGGATGTCGATGTGGATGTCATTCAGCACCACCACGCTGGGGTGGGGCATGGAGTGGGTCGTGATGGTCGATGGAGGGGAAGAGGGCGCCACTGAACGCGTGGATGGAACGGCCCCTGTGGCCGGGCATCGACACCACGCGAGCCTGTACCGAAGCATCCGCCCAGGAATCCTTGCCCCAGCATCGGCCAGGAGCTCCCTCTCTCCCCCCCCAAAGCCCCTCATCTCGCCGTCTGCCCCCCAACCCCCCAACCCCCCAACCCCCCCCGCCACCCGACGCACTTGCGGTCGTTGTAACCCGTGCCCTCGAAGACCAGGTTGCCGAAGATGGCCCCCGTCTCGGTGCTGGACACCTTGATGTTGGCGCGGATGCGGCGCTGCGCCCCCGGCCCCAGCGTGTGGCTGGCCGGCCGCTCCACCAGCTTCAGGTCGCCCATGGTGGCCAGCTCCAGCGACACGTTCTGTGCAGGGGAATGTGGATGGCGTCGCCGGGAGTGCAGGGCGTTTCCACGGGTGTGGGTCGGCGGTGGGAGGCGTGGGAGGCTGGCAGGCCACGCCGCCTGCCACGCGGGCCGGCCGCGCGGGGTTCCCCTGACCCCCCTTCCCCCCCTCCTTCCCCCCCATCACCCTCACCTGGAGGGTGTCCTGGGTGCGGTTGATGACGGCCACGTCCAGGACGATGTCGT
>NW_011934367.1:0-728 GCF_000733215.1 Auxenochlorella protothecoides
ATTCAGAGCAATTACTGAAGTATGAGATTGGACTGGCTTAGAGTGCTGGCCACATGGAACATCCTCATCCTACCAAGCCGACCCAGTCTTGGCACTTGACCTGCAACGTGGGACCAGCAAGTCTTGTCTGCAAAAAGTAAGACCATGCACAGCTTCTGCTTGCTCAGATGCAAGGAGTTGGCACTGCCGAATGGTGGCTCTCACTTGTCAACATGCAGGAACCTGCATGCGCAAGGGAAGAAGACAGCAGACCCATCGTCTGTCCTATCTTTGTGAAAGCTGTAGGTACGTTGGCCAGCAATCACTTGTGGGAGCTCAATCAGATCTGGGGCTGTGTAGAAGTACAAGTGTTTGTCTGGGACTTGTTCAGGCTGAAGGCATTCGCACCGTCATGCAACCCACTGTCCCAATCGATGCTGAATGTGAGAGCACATTCAAGTAGTCCAGCAATTGTGGTAGAAGCTGAGGCGTGCAAGGTGAAAATTCCTCTTCCATATCAGTCGATGCCGAAGGTGTGGGATACGTTGGGCAATTTTGCGGACTTGATGAAGGCTTGAGTGTGTAGACTGTCAACCATCGTCCAGTCTCGATCGATACTGAAGCCATGGGGGCCGTCAATGAACTAGATGTGTCCAGACCAATACAGCGGCGTGGAGACCGTCAAATAATCGTCCAGAATCAGGCGAAAGTGGAAGCGTGAGTATCGTCAATCCGTCGTTTAGGATCGG
>NW_011934368.1:0-2123 GCF_000733215.1 Auxenochlorella protothecoides
TCCGTGGTGCGAGCTGACAGGATCTCCAAGTTGCTGACACGGATGGCTGCCATGGAAAGCCCCACAATGTGGAGGGTGGAGGTCCGGGTGGACCCTGCCTTGCTGAAGCCCTCATGCCTGCTCATTGTGGGAGGTGGGCGTGCATAGAGTGAGGGAGGTACGATCCTGTACTCATGAGAATCCGTGCTTGGCTGATGGCGATTCATCCTTGCAAGCACAGGCTGTGGTGTACACACCCTCAGACGCTATCCACCTGCAAATGGCGTCAGCGTTGTCGACCGTCATGAGATACACGTGGGTTCCCAAACTACGAGGAGTCAAGGATGTGCGGAAAGATGGAGATTAAGAGCGGATGTAGACGTCTGACATAAATACAGGACAAAATCACTTTTACATATGCCTGACGGAGGGAGCAAGGGTTGCGGATGCCACAGCTTCTGTGGGCATCCGCAAGCCAACGTCATGTGCGGGAGCGAGTTAGACGGACCGGCGACATCTTCCGAGTTGCACGCATTCACCCCAACTCCCAATTGACAAAAACCTCAACTCACATAGCACTGGGTAGCGCGACGAATGTGGAGCTGCAGGTGGCCTGCTCTCCAGAAATTGGGGTGATAGAAAGGTAACACAATAGCACGTACGTGGGTCTGACACGGTCATCAGTTGCAGTGCGCCCAGGCTCACCGCAAAGGTGCATTCGGTGAGCAGCAGCACCAATCCGCTCAGGATGGCAGGTTTCATGGCCGGCGGAGCCATCCTACACCCTGCCGTAATCGCCCTCCTCCGCACTACTAGGTTCACCGTTGGTTTCAGTAAGATGTAGCGCCCCCGGTTAAAATACCTGCTCAGATAAGTGCGCTGTTCTATTGTCTTGTGATGCGTTTGAGATGATCCCTGGGCCCATCTACAGGTTCTGTACTGCCCGCTTTTGCGGTGCAAGGCTGGACTGCTACGGAGATTCCGTGGCGGGCATCCGGAGGGCACTTGCCCGGACCCCACCGCCGGAAGGCTACTAGCAAACATGTCCAAAATACAAGCCCACTGATTGAACTCCTACGGCTTTATAGACAATAATTCAATATCAGTATCCCCGCGGAGGACTCCCGGTGAGCTTGAACGCAGTGAACCCCTTGGGGCGCGGTGGGCATGGTGTAGCAATCTAAGCAAGTGACTCTTCCATACTGGGAGAATTTTCGGTGCAGATGGCAGACCTATCACAACCTATCAAGCATAAGCGGCGTCTTTCATGAACTCTCCAATGTCTCTCAGTCAGCAGGTGGATCCTAGGCCGACGACCTTTCAGCCCCAAGAGGGAGATATGAGCAGGGAACGCCTGAACCCCACCCCCAGAGAGCATGCGCCATCCAGCCACAACCAGCGCAGTTTATGCCGATGGGCTGCTTCTTCCATGGCTTGGCATCCCCCATTGCCCATAAGATCAGGTGTCCGATTAGTAGCGAATTGTTTGGTTTCAGCGCATAAGATGTGCACAGACCATTCCCCGGCATGTCCTGAACATCCTTGCCAGCAGTGGGTCCTGCCGCCGATGACGGCAAAAGCGGGGTTCTGGGGCTGCGGGGAAGAGCCTGGACCCCTCCAGAGATCCACCCATAAGGATTTTGGCCTGAAACTGCAGCGGGGGGTCTGGATGTCGGGAATCCGAGAGATGGCACCGATCTGATACTCGACTCTGAAGGGGGATGGTCTTGCTGTACTGGCCAGGCAGCCCCTCCTTGGGGCTGGGTGGAGGTGGGGAGCTAGGCAGAGGAGGGGGGCAAGGCAGGGGAGGGAGGCTCGGGCCTGAGGGCGGGGGAAGAGATGGCCTTCAGGGTAGGGGTGTGGATTCCTTGGAGGGCGTGTTTGGAGATTCCCTACCGAGTCAGGGTGAAGATATCTTGATGGGTGGGGGTGACGATGTCTTGACGGGGGGTGTCAGGCCTTCTTGGAGGGAGCTGGTGGGGAATCGAGGACCCATGCATACTTACGGAACTCAAGCAGGCTGCAGTCGTTAATGACCTTCCGGTTCCCAGTCTTGTTGAAGCAGCGATTGCCCTTGCCAATGTTGTTGTTGCCCTAGTTGGCGGGGCCCACGTTTGAGTTACCTGCCAGGGCAGCAAGAACTC
>NW_011934369.1:0-693 GCF_000733215.1 Auxenochlorella protothecoides
GATCCCTCACATCAAGAGCGCGATCAAGGCGTGTGTGATCCTCAAATTCGACATGCAGAGGCTGAAGTGAGAAACAGTGAGCCTTTGCCGTGAATTTGCGTCAGTTCCCTTGCCTGTGCTGCAGGGCAGGATCCATTTGGTGCTGTCAAGAGAACATGGAGGTCTTGTTCGTCAATCCTTCCCTGGCGACAGATCGATGGAGCGAGACTCTTCTTTGGACCAGGCCACTGAGGGAGCCGGGGAGTCTAGCGCTCAGCGCGCTCCATCGCTACAGCGTGCGGAAGCCGGAGGGGCATCGCCCGCTGACAGCACACAGGGCCCAGGCGGCACCTTTGTCCTCAAGGACATTGTGGAGCCAGGACAAGGTCCCAGTCCCAGCACCGGAGCTCTTGCGCCCATAAGGGAAGAGGACGTTTCATGCCAAGCTTCTGAGGGAGCCGACAAAGTCCCGTCGGACCTGCACCAGCCAGACTCGCCTGCCATTGCGGCTGCGTATTCGGGGGGTCCCCCAGTCTCCTGGCAGTCTGCAAACGGTGAAAAGGTAGGCCTGGGAATTTACGTGGGCAGGGATTCGTGTGTTCCTCATCACCTTGCGCAAGGGACAGCCATCCATGCCCTGTTGCAAATTAGGCCTCTTTGGGTTGAGAGATCTCTGGTACATCCTCCTCTCGTGTGGTCTGCAGCTGGCTGCTG
>NW_011934370.1:0-32765 GCF_000733215.1 Auxenochlorella protothecoides
CCGGGTCGCGCTGCGACTTGGCCTCGCGCTGCGCCTCGACGTGCGCCGCCTCGCGCACGGCCATGCCCTTCTGCGCCGCCTGCTCGGCCAGCGCGGCCTGCATGGAGGCGCGGGCGCCGCTGTGCGCGCTGGGGCTGGCCTGGTGCACGGGGAGGTCAGGGGCGCGACCTGCTGGCGAGTCCGGGGACGGGTCCCGCGGGGGGTGGCGCAGCGCGGCGCCGGCCCCGGCGGCGGCGGCGGCGGGGACCCCCTTGCCGCCCCCCTGTCCCTGGGAGTCCGTCTGGAGCAGGGCGCCTCCCGTGCCAGAAAACAGGGTGTCCTGCTGCCTCGCGCCGGCCCGCTCGCCGATCTTCCTGCCGCTGAACAGGGCGCTGTCCATGAGCAGGGTCCGGGAGTGGGACAGCGAGCCCCTGGCTCCACTGGCCAGGCCCAACAGACAGGCCAGCGCCCCGACCACGACGAGTGCTGTCGGGGCGCGGCCGCGCGCATTCGCCATGGCCTTGTGCCTGCTCAGAGGTGGGCTCATGCCCTGCTCATGCACCTCATCAAAGTGTGTGACAGGCACGGGGCCCGGAGACGGAGATCACTTCCGAGACCGTTGGTGGCCCGCGGACGACACCGAGGGCCTCGGAACTTGTGTTTAGATTGATGAAATACCACGAGGTAATCGTTGGTGGATCAGCAGTCCGTTTGCTGAGACAGCAAAGGCCCCTGATTCATCACCACTTCCGCAAACCCCACCAACGAATTCAACTTGCAGCGAGGGGGGACATGGGTACCGTGAACGTACCTTGCGTCGAACCTCGACGCTCAGCGATCACCCAAACTGTAAAGGCACATCAATCTAGCAAGTATAAAATATCTTGCTACATCTCCCCATCACTGTGACTTGCGCGCTTGCTCTCCCTCAAAGTTCCAGATGGCGAAGAACGTGTTGGTGACGGGCGGAGCGGGATTCATCGGTGGGTCTCGATCCCCGGGCCGCCAATGCACCTTCAATCTAGGATCTGGCCGTGGCGATTGCCTCGAGCAGCTGGGTCGGTGTGGTCGAGAGGCACGCTGTACGCGGTCGCCTACCCCCTCTACCGACCTCAACCCCGTTGACCTTTCCGCAGGATCCCACACCTCGCTGGCTCTCCTGGAGCATGGCTACAATGTGACGGTGATCGACAACCTGGAGAATTCCAAGGAGGAGGCGTTTTACCGCATGAAGGAGCTGGCTGGGGACCGCAAGGATGCCCTCACCTTCATCAAGGTACAGGGTGTTTGGGGGGGGGGAATGTGCGGGGACGGGTAGGGACCTGGCCGGCCCCATGGCTGCACAGGTGGTGTGCCTGCATGGGTGCATCGCGGTGCATCATGTGTGCAGCGGCTTGTCCCCCCAACCACGTGGCGCCGTGCATCCACCCCTGCAGGGCGACCTGCGTGACTTTGCCACCCTGGACAAGATCTTTGCCGAGACCAAGTGCGTCTCCGGTGGAGGGGTGGTTCTTGCAGAGCGGTGGTTTCCAGCGTGCCCAGCGACGTGCGCCCCGCCGTGTCCTCTGGGCGAGCGCTGGGCCTGTTGAGCATGGCATCCACCGCAGGTCCCCAACCCCATGCCATGGCCCCCCGTCCTGTGACCTCCACATCCACACTCCCCTGCCCCCTTCCCACCCCCAAAATACCCAGGTTCACCGCGGTGGTGCACTTTGCGGCTCGCAAGTATGTGAACGAGAGCGTGGAGGACCCGCTTCGATACTACGACCACAATGTCTGCGGCACGGTGAACCTGGCCCGCGCCATGCAGAAGCACGGCGTGAAGAAGCTGGTCTTCTCCTCCTCCTGCACCGTGTACGGTAACCCCCAGCGCGTCCCCATCGACGAGAGCCACCCGCTGTGCGCCGTCTCCCCCTACGGCCGCACCAAGATCATCAACGAGGACATCTTCCGTGACCTGCACGCCAGCGACAAGGAGTGGCGCATCGTCCTCTTGCGCTACTTCAACCCCGTCGGCGCACACCCCTCTGGTGAGGGGGGAAGGGGGGGCCATGGGGGCGTGCAGGGAGCGTGGGGCGTCATGCCTGGGCTCAAGACCATGGGCGGTGGTGTCACGGGTGTCCTGTGCACCCTGGTGCGCACGTGTCGAGCTCGCGGCTGCCGGGGGCACCCGGGACAGTGCTTGCGTCGCGGCTGCTCTCGCCTGCGGCATGATCTCCGGGCGAGGTCATCCCTGCCTGCCGCCTGATTCCCACCCAGGGTCTGGGCCTGGTCATGGAGACCCGCCATCTGTCCACGGACGCCGTTTGCCCCATCTTTTCCCCCTGGGGAAGCCCCTTGCCTCGAGCCCCCCCCCCACGTCTTCCATTCCTCAAGGTCGCATCGGGGAGGACCAGGTGAAGCTGAACAACCTGATGCCCTGGGTACAGGCCGTGGCCCTGGGCCACCGCCCCGAGCTGGCGGTGTACGGCACCGACTACGCGACCGAGGACGGGACCTGCGTCCGCGACTACATCCACGTCATGGACCTGGCGGAGGGTCACGTGGGCGCGGTGCGCAAGACCGAGGAGACCGAGGGCCTGGGCACCGTGGCCTACAACCTGGGCACGGGCAAGGGCACCACCGTCCTCCAGATGGTCCACGTGAGTGGGAGAGGAGTGATGCATGAGGGTGATTTGGGTGGCACGAGGGGGAGGAAGGCGGTGGGGTGGGCGCGGAGGGGCGGCATCGCGAGGCCACGCTGTGGGTGAGGTGGGAGTGTGCGCCTGGGGGGCCTCCAGGCACCCACGCGGGGTTGAGCGTCTGTCGAAGCAGGCATCCCGAGTGGCAGCCCTCACCGCCGACCCACGCGTATTTAAAGCCCCCTCCCTTTCACCCCCCTCAATCATCTGCTTTGCAGGGTTTTGAGGCGGCCAGCGGGCTCAAGGTGAAGACCAAGCTGGTGGGGCGGCGGCCGGGCGACGCCGAGGCGGTGTGGGCCGCCACCGACACCGCCGAGCGCGAGCTGGGCTGGAAGGCCAAGCTGACGGTCAAGGATATGTGCGAGGACCAGTGGCGCTGGGCCTCCAACAACCCCGACGGCTACGACACCGCCGCCACCGCTGCGGCACGCTGAGCGCAGGCGAGGGGCGGAGCGCCCGTGCCTGCGCCTCCGGTGCGTCACCCTGGACGAATGAACTGCTGAGCCTGTAAGCACGACTCATTTGAATGGTGAATGAAGAGCGATGAGCGCGCTGAGGGTGTTCGAATGATGCCTGCGTGCGTCCCTCCCCCACCACACCAACACCCGCAGCAGGCGCCGCATCTTCGGGCTCCGCCCCGGGCGCGCGCCTGCCGGCATGAAATACCCCCTCTCGCCCTGCTTGCCCCGCACAGCCACTCTGTGGCGCCCTCCTGTTGAGCCCCACACCCTAGTACTGAGACACCATGGGGCAGAAGAAGAAGCTGGGAAAGACGCGCCTGGATAAGTTCTACTACCTCGCCAAGGAGCAAGGCGCGCAGGTGGCGGGGGACGGGGCCCGGCGCGAGGGAGGAAGCGAGATGCATGCCATTGCCCTTCCATGTGTGAAACTGCGCATTTGGTGCATGGTTGCATATTGCGGGGCGCATGCTGCAGGGTCCTCCTGCCGGCTGAAGCCCCAGCCTCAACCCACACCGCCCTCCTCGCTGCAGGTTTCCGGTCCCGCGCCGCCTTCAAGCTCATCCAGCTCAACCGCAAGTATGACTTCCTGTCCAGCTCCAGGTCGTGCCTGGACCTGTGTGCCGCCCCAGGTGCGCGTGTGAGGTGTTTACTTCTGGGGCTGGACAGGAGGCCCCCCCACAAGCCGAGGACTCTGGAAGGCGACACCAGCATGCGTCCTCGCTGGCCTTCCACTGTGCGATCCATTGTGAATTTTGATTCTATCGTGTGGTCGTGTAATTCCTCCCGCCCTGACCCCTCTCCCCTCCCCAACCCCCCGCCCCGCCAGGCGGCTGGCTGCAGGTGGCGGTGAAGAACATGCCGGTGGGCAGCCTGGTGCTGGGCGTGGACCTGGTGCCCATCCGCCCCGTGCGCGGCGCCCGCACGCTGATCGGCGACATCACCACCACCGAGACGCGGGCCATGCTGCGCCGAGAGGCGGCAGGCGCGCTGTTCGACGTGGTGCTGCACGACGGCGCGCCCAATGTGGGCGGCGCCTGGGCCAGCGAGGCGTACAGCCAGTCGGCGCTGGCGCTGGAGGCGCTGCGCCTGGCCAGCGACACGCTGGCCCCGCGCGGCACCTTTGTGACCAAGGTGTTCCGGTCCAAGGACTACACGCCGCTCATGTACGCCATGAAGCAGCTGTTCCGCAGCGTGGAGGCCACCAAGCCCGCCGCCTCGCGCTCCACCTCCGCCGAGATCTTTGTGGTGTGCCAGGGGTACAAGGCCCCCGCCCGCATCGACCCGCGCCTGCTGGACCCCAAGCACCTGTTCAAGGACGTGGCGGAGGCTCCGCGCAACGCGGGCCCCGACGCCCTGGTCAAGCAGAAGGTCACGCAGCGCCGCTTCCGCGAGGGCTACGAGGACGGCCTGTCCAGCCTGCACCGCACGCTCCCCGCCGCCGACTTTGTCCTGCTGGACGCGCCCATCGAGCTGCTGGGCAAGTACACCGTGCTGGACCTGGGCGCCGAGGCCGGCGCCGGGGGCGAGGGCGAGGGGCGCGAGCTGGCGCGCTTCGTCGCCGACCACCCCGCCACCACACCCGAGGTCAGGCTCCTGTGCGGCGACCTGCAGGTGCTGGGCCGCTCCGAGTTCAAGCAGCTGCTGAAGTGGCGCCTGACCCTGAAGCGCGACCTGGCCAAGCGGGCGCCGGCGGCGGCCGAGGCCGGGGCGAGTGTGAAGGGGGCCGAGGACGGTAAGACCGCGGAAGACGAGGAGGAGGATGCGGAGACGCGTCTGCTGCGCGAGATGGGGGAGATCAAGGACCGCATGGAGCGCGTGGCCAAGAAGGAGAAGAAGAAGCGCAAGGAGCTGCGCATGAAGGCGCGGCTGCGCTCCGCACAGATGGCTGAGGCGGAGGGCATCGGCGAGGATAATGGGCCGGAGAGCATGTTCTCCCTGGCCTCCATCAAGGGCAGCAGGCAGGCCGTGGAGCGGCTGGCGGCGGCGGGCGTGCCGGATGCCGAGGATCTGGACTCCGGGTCCGAGGCCGGGGACGTGGCGGAGGACCCCGGCACCGAGTCCGAGGTCGACTCGGAGGACGAGCAGAGGCGCTACGACGCCGTCATGGACGAGTACCTGGAGACGTCGTACCAGTCGTGGAAGGAGCGGCAGCGCATCCGGGGCAAGGGCGGCGCGGCGCGCAAGCGGCGGCGCCGGGTGGGCATGGAGGGCGACCTGTCGGAGGAGGAGGAGGAGGGGGCCGACGCCGGGGACGAGCCCGTGGTCCTGGGCGGGTACAGCGACGACGACGACGACGACGATACCCCCGGCGACGGCGGCGGCCTGGTCGTGGAGCTGGACGAGAGCAAGGTGGGGGTGGCCACCAGCGCGGCGGCTGCCGCCGCGCAGTGGTTCAGCCAGGACATCTTCGCCGACGCCGACATCAGCGCGGCGGCGGAGGGGGACGATGCAGGGGGCGCGTCGGGAGACATGAGTGGCGTCGAGGCCGCGCCGGCGCCCGCTCCGGGGGTGAAGAAGGCGGGGCAGCAGCGTGCGGCCGTGCCCGCCGCGCCCGAGCCCTCGGACGCTGACCCGGAGCCCCTCACAGGCGGGCGCTCTGGTGGGGCATCTAGGGCGGGGTTCGAGGAGGTGCCTGCCAAGGACTCGGACTCGGACTCGGACTCCGACTCCGACTCCGAAAACGAGTTGGAGCTGCTAGACGACGATGCCAAGGTGGGGCGAGCATCATTTGTGGAGTGCGGCAGTCTCGTGGGATTGGTGTACAAGCTCCTGTGGGGGTAAGGATCTCGGCACCGTTCTGCATCCCCAGGGGAGGGAGTGGGATCATGGGGGTCAATCCAACTGGGTCTTGCACCGCGAGTCTGAGGTAGCTGAAAGAAGATAAAACATGTGGTTCCATATACCCACTACCTCCCCTCAGGCCACGATGATGGCCCTGGCCAAGAAGATGCTGCGGCGCAGGGTCAAGGACGACATCGTGGAGGCGGCCTACAACAGATACGCGTTGTGAGTGTCGCGGCCAGTGGGGTGGGAGGATACTCAGGCAGGGCACCTTTACGTGGGCTCATTTATTGGCAAGGAGGCGAAGGTGTGATGGTGTGCCTCTCCTCAATGCATTCACAGTGGAAGCATACAGTGACTCCCAATAGGGTCTCTGACTCAAGATTCCTCCCTTTCCACTGTCTTCACACGCAGCCACGACACGGGCCTGCCCAAGTGGTTTGAGGAGGACGAGAAGAAGTTCATGCGCCCCGCGCCCCAGGTCACGCCCGCGGAGTACAAGGAGGCGCGGGAGGCGCTGCGCAGTGTGGACGCTCGGCCCATGCGCAAGGTGGCGGAGGCCAAGGCGCGCAAGGCCAAGCGCCTGGGCGAGCGGCTGAGCCAGGCGCGGCAGAAGGCAGAGGCCATCGCCAAGTCGGAGGACGGCAGTGCGGGGGCCAAGGGCATCTAGGGCGGGGTTCGAGGAGGTGCCTGCCAAGGACTCGGACTCGGACTCCGACTCCGACTCCGACTCCGAGAACGAGTTGGAGCTGCTAGACGACGATGCCAAGGTGGGGCGAGCATCATTTGTGGAGTGCGGCAGTCTCGTGGGATTGGTGTACAAGCTCCTGTGTGGGTAAGGATCTCGGCACCGTTCTGCATCCCCAGGGGAGGGAGTGGGATCATGGGGGTCAATCCAACTGGGTCTTGCACCGCGAGTCTGAGGTAGCTGAAAGAAGATAAAACATGTGGTTCCATATACCCACTACCTCCCCTCAGGCCACGATGATGGCCCTGGCCAAGAAGATGCTGCGGCGCAGGGTCAAGGACGACATCGTGGAGGCGGCCTACAACAGATACGCGTTGTGAGTGTCGCGGCCAGTGGGGTGGCAGGATACTCAGGCAGGGCACCTTTACGTGGGCTCATTTATTGGCAAGGAGGCGAAGGTGTGATGGTGTGCCTCTCCTCAATGCATTCACAGTGGAAGCATACAGTGACTCCCAATAGGGTCTCTGACTCAAGATTCCTCCCTTTCCACTGTCTTCACACGCAGCCACGACACGGGCCTGCCCAAGTGGTTTGAGGAGGACGAGAAGAAGTTCATGCGCCCCGCGCCCCAGGTCACGCCCGCGGAGTACAAGGAGGCGCGGGAGGCGCTGCGCAGTGTGGACGCTCGGCCCATGCGCAAGGTGGCGGAGGCCAAGGCGCGCAAGGCCAAGCGCCTGGGCGAGCGGCTGAGCCAGGCGCGGCAGAAGGCAGAGGCCATCGCCAAGTCGGAGGACGGCAGTGCGGGGGCCAAGGTGAAGGAGATTGAGAAGCTGTACAAGGTGGCGCGGGGGCGGGGGCGGGGCAAGAAGAAGCCCTCCCGCTCCGACCAGTACAAGAAGAAGGGGCCGCCCCTGGACGCCCGCATGCGCAAGGACAAGCGGGGTACTGACCGGGCGGCCGCCCGGAGGGGGGAGAAGAAGCCGAGCAGGGGGGGCAGCCGTGGTGGGAAGAGGCGGTAGGGCTGTTACCTGTATTGCCTGCCCTCTGCTGCGCCGCCCCAACCGACTTTCGCCACAAGCTTGTACATTACGATGACAGACAGGGGGGTCCTCCATGGGTAAGCCAGGTTGATTCTGGCGAGTCAGGAAACTCGGTTTTGCCAACTGACTGCTCATCATGTTCTTTGAAATTGTTGAATCTGCTGTTGGATGGTGGCTGGAGCGCCCACCCTGCTGGCAGATGTTCACGCTAGAGAAAGCTGATGAAGTCTTTGGGATGTGGATCGCACCGAGTGTTCTTCCAGACCTTTTCATGTGAAACTAGTCTTCGACACAACAGTCTCTGCTATGGCCTGGCAGTCTTTCCCTCCAATGGCATCTGGCATCTGATGCGCGCAAGTTTTGCACATACAACCATTGTGGCACGCCATCAGCAGTTCAATCGAGCACAGTGTACCCAAATGCTACCAGTAGCAGTCGCTGACATGTATACGGGGGTTGTACGAGAGCCGAGCCGTGCATGGGCCCAACCGTGCACATCTAGCCAGTCCGTATCCCTGGCGGCTGACCAGGAACCCTCCGGCGAGCACGGTGACAACTGCGCTCCGCAAGAATCCCCCCTTACCATCCAAACGGAATTGGTTGTGTACTTAAACGTGAGTGATGCGCAAAGCTACCGCCTGCGTGCACATAAACCTTTCATTCATCGAGATCAACCATGGGTACGGCAGCCATGACCACTTAGTCGGTGCCCGACTGCTGTCGGGCCTGCACAACGCGACAGACCTTGCAGACCAGACAATCAGCGACCTGTAATGTTGCTCAGTGTGCTCTATGAACCACATGGGAATCTTTCTTTGGGAGTTCGGACACTGTCGCACAGAATCCCAATCGTTTTGAAGCTGCCGCGAAACGAAAAAACATGTGTGACGATTACGTCACTGTGTGTGAGTGCGCAGCAGACGGGCCGAATGAACGACTGGGCACAATACGGGAGGGTCAACACGGGGATAGCCCATATTATTTCAGTCTGATAATATTATTTCCATGGGAATCGACGAGGATCAGAAAGCCCGGGAGGCTGGGACTCCACGGGTGGTCCCGTCGGGGACCAGCTACGGGTCCGACGGTCACAGGAACGCCTCCTTCCTGGAGCGCACGCACACTGTGAAGCTGCAGATCGGCCAGACAGATATTGGAAACCTGTCCATTATCGAGTCCATACCACCGAACAAGCGCGTGGTGGTGCAGATCAATGCTGTGAGCGCACATGTCCCCAACTTCTTCTCGGGGCCCTCCTGGACCTCCAAGCTGAATCCCGCTACATGGCGGAAGAGCAGCGCGGCCACGCCCGTGGATGACCGCCCCACCATGCGACAAGTGCGTATCCTGTGTCACTTTGGCGTCCCCCAGTACTGTGTGCCCTGTCGTATTCCATGAACCGGCCCATCGGTTGGCTGGTGTGGGTAGCCACATCCCCCTCACCACTTCTGGATGAATCCAGCTCATCCCCCTCCCACCTTCCCACACCACAACCCCCTCACAGATCCTGTTCGGCATCCAGGGGCGCATCGAGCCAGGCGAGGTGCTGGCGCTGATGGGCCCCTCCGGCTCGGGCAAGACCTCGCTGCTGTCCATCATGGGCGCGCGCGCGCAGAAGCTGATGAAGGTCAGCGGCAGCGTGACCTTCAACGGCGCGCCGCTGACCAAGCGCCTGAAGCGCCAGGTGGGCTACGTCCTGCAGGACGACCTGCTGTACGAGTCGCTGACGGTGGAGGAGACGCTGGGGTACGCCGCTGCGCTGCGCCTGCCACGCGAGATGTCGGCGGCAGACAAGGCCAAGCGCGTGGACGACGTGATCACCGCGCTGAGTCTGGAGGGGTGCCGCAAGACTGTCATCGGCGGCTTCTTCCGCAAGGGCATCTCCGGCGGCGAGCGCAAGCGCACCTCCGTCGGGCACGAACTCCTCATCAACCCCTCCATCATGTTCCTGGACGAGCCCACCTCCGGGCTGGACTCCACCACCGCCATGCACCTGCTCCAGATGCTGCAGTTCCTGGCCAAGGGCGGCCGCGTCATCGTCACCACCATCCACCAGCCCTCCTCCCGCATCTACCAGACCCTGGACAACCTCCTGCTCCTGTCCCAGGGTGAGTTGTGTGTTGGTTGTTGGGGGGAGGGAGGGCGCGGAGAGGATGGTATCCTCGAGTGGCCGGCAAAGGGGTCTACATTTGTTGCAAAATACGGGTTGTTGATCTCTCCAGGGGCCTAGCATTGCCGCTCTCCTTTGTGCTGCATGGGGACGAATGGTGTGCATCAGGTTTAGGATGATCTTCCGGCTCAGCTCGAGGCCCTGTGGACAACAACCTCCCGCCCATCCTACCACAAAACCCACTCACAGGGCACTGCATGTACCACGGCAAGGCACACCACGCCGTCGACTGGTTTGACGCGCTGGGTTACACCCTGCCCTACCGCGTGAACGCCGCAGACTTCATCCTGGACCTGGCATCCGCCGATGTGTCCACGGAGGGCGGCCGTGACGGCGAGGAGACGCGCAAGTGAGTGGGTTTTTAGTTTCTTGGGGGGGGTCCTTGTTGTGTGTCAGCTGGGGATTGACAGTTTGAAGGGATGCGCTCAGAGTCTGTGCTACTGAAACTTGTGTCGGGGCTGCAGGCCGTGGCAGGGAAGGGCTGGGTGCCAGATCAATGGAGCTCACCGCTGGCCTCCAAATGCTCGCTCAGCTTGTTGATCCCCTGTCTCCAACCCCCCCCCCCCCCAAAAAAAATAGGTACCTGGTGTCCTGCTCCGAGCTGTTCATGGCGAAGCACCCCATGGAGGGCTTTGACTTTGATACCGACAAGGAAGACCTGCATGAGGTGAGGTTGGGAGGGCTATCCTGATCCTTAACAAACTCAGCCCCTCTTGGATGGTGTTTGTGCACATGAAACTTGGCGCTCAAACTCCTGGACGCCACCTCACCCTGTTCCCCACTCATACATCGATCAGATCCGAGAGAAGCTGGACGGTGGGTCCCCAGACGTCAGCACCTCCAGCCTGGACCCGGTCGACCTGAATGGCGGCAATGGCCTGGAGAAGAACGGGCAGGGGAGCATCAAGGCACTGCATGTGGTGGCAGAGGAGGGCGGGCAGGGAGGTGAGGACGCAAATAGCAACGAGCACCGGTGGGGGGCTTCCTACAAGGACCAGCTCAAGATCCTGTTCCAGCGCTCGATCCGGACCCGGCGCTTTCAGGTGCGTGATTGTGTTCCTGTCATAGCGGTTGATGGTGTTGTGCAGTTTGAGGGGGGTGGGAAGGGGTTCCTGCGTCATGCTGTTTTTGTATGTGGCATGTTGCCAATGCATCATCATGTCCCTTTGAGGAAACGTGTACAACTTGTGTCCATCTCCTTTCACAGAACTTCTCCGTGCAAGACATCGCCCAGCTGATGGTGATCGCCGTGCTCTCCGGCCTCTTCTGGCTGCAGAAGGCCCAGGACGACACCCTCCTGTCCGCTCGAAACACCATTGGTGAGCTGGCATGCTGGCAAAAGGCAGGGAATGTGGGCTTTTCATAGTACGCATGATCAATGTAGTCTCCTGTACGACCAAAACTCACAGCTGCTGTCAGATTGTGTTTGCGCACAGCACAATAAAAAGCCTGCCCACTCCACAAACTCTCTCCCACTCCCCAGGACTGCTCTTCTTTGAGATCATGTTCCTTGCCTTCCGCATGCTGTTTGTGGCGCTGTTCACCTTCCCGGAGGAGCAGCGGATGATGCTGAAGGAGCGTGCCAGCGGCATGTACAGGTCCGCTGTCCGGCAGAGTGTCGTGGGAGGGGTGGATGGGAGGTGTAGTTGTGTGTTGATTGAGGATCTGGGGGTGTGCGGAGGGTCAGTGGCGCAATAACACCGTGGACGGCACCTGTTGGGCCGTCCTCAGCTGAGGACATGGAGGACGAGATCCCCAACCCACTTCTGTCTGCCGTCCGTCTACCCCTCCTGCAGGCTGTCAGCCTTCTACTTTGCCAGACTCATGTCCGACTGGCCCATGGACTTCACCATTCCCACCCTCTTCATCATCGTCGTCTACTTCATGGGCGGGCTCCGGTACACAGCTGGCGCCTTTTTTGCCAACTACTTCACTGTCATCCTGTCCATGCTGGTGGCCCAGAGTCTGGGGTGAGTTTACCGAGGGGTTGCGTGTGGTAGTGTGGTAGGGATTTCGAGGGCCAGATTGCTCTTGGATGACCATGAAGCCTCTGGCAGTATTATTTGGCACTGGCTGTCACACTAGCGTGGGCTGTCTTTGATGGTGGCAATGCCCTGGCGGCTAGGGAAGGCATGGACCTTGATGGGTGGCGACATTGTTTAAAGCTCCATCCCCAATGAGTCAACCCGTCTTCATGTGTTGCAGACTGCTCATTGGCACGATGGTCATGAACCCCAAGACGGCACAGACCTACGCCACCATCATCATGCTGGCCATGGTCCTGACAGGAGGTGTGTCGGGTGGCTCGCTGGCGCGCGGGGGCATGGCTGAACTCTACATTTGTTGCGTTGTTGTTTACACACTTGCTGCCACTGCGTTCCAAGAGGTGCATGTGCTGCTTGTGGGCAGCCCCAACCATTTCACCCCATCCCACACTGCAAAGGCTTCTTCGTCGTGGGCCTGGCGGACTGGATCGGCTGGCTCAAGTACCTCTCATTCATCTACTATGCGCTGGGCATGGTGCTGTACTTTGAGTTCCAGGGGCGCACCATATACAGCTGCATGGAGCAGGGCACCGACACCTGCGTGCTGACCAACCCCAGCGACCCTAGCACCAGCCCGGAATGCACCCCGGTCACCAAGTGAGTGCTGCCGTGTGGATGCACGACCAGGGACAGCGGGGTCCACTGCGCTGTGCCTGCTGCTGTGCTTTGCCAGGGAAGGAGCTGCTTTCTGGAACATACTGGAGCTCCTTGTCCAAGGCGTCCTCCCGACCAGCACCACCCCACCACCACCACCTCGTCATGCAAACACAGCCTGCAGGACTCGCTGCAGCTGCTCCAGGACCCCAACAGCCAGGGCGAAGCCATCCGCAACGGGTTCATCCTGCTCGGCTTCCTCATCTTCTTCCGCGTCTGGTGCTACTATGCCCTGCGGAGCAAGACTGCGGGGTTGTGAGGGCCCTGAGGCTCGTCCCACTCTTCACGGAACTGTCGGAGCAGGGGGTCCAGCACGCCGCAGCCGCACCTGCAGCGTGGGCGGTGCAACCCCCGTTCATCCCAACTCTACACGTGTTCTCAAGGATGTATTGATCCATTTGTCCAGGAGGGACACCTCCGTACCTCACCTTGATATCCCATCCTGTCACCCAACCCTTGTACCAGAGACTTCTGCGCATGCCAGTGCTCATCAATGCATGTCGTCTGCAGAACCTGTGTCACCTAGGCACCCTGCAGCCCGGCTTCATGATGATGTTGAAAATATGAAAGTTCACCAGCAGCTATTCTCGAACCTTGCAGTGTGCAAGGTTCAGTGGTTATTTGGTTCGTTGCCTGGGTTCATCCTGTTTGGTAGGTCAGGGGTATGGCAGGAGCAAGAGGCATGCCAACCCATCACACAGAATCCAGTAATGGAAAATCATGTCGGCCTGACGAGCTTCCGTTATATCGGCGCAGTGTAGATCATGCACCCCTTTCACAGTCGCCTGCATCGGCAGTGCCACCCCTGGGGCTCAGTACCTCCAGAGCAGGCGTAGTCCTGAGATACTTGAGCAGCCTTGGACAGCACCAAGGGCGACTGGTTATACTGGTTCCTCAAGGCAGCGCCCTCTACATATTTGGCTCAACCCCACCCCGGAAGGGTTGCATGTAGATGGTGCAGTATCGAGGGACATAGATGAGCTGTGGGAGTCCAAGACAAAATCTTGTTTGCATGGGAATAGCCACATTGGTCTTACTGCGCATCAATAAAAACTTACAGACATTGTTTTGCAATGATATGAAGATGGGTATCACAATACGTTGCCGATTGAGGAGGCTGCCTTGATTGAGTTATTCACCGAGTACCATGGCAAACTGCCCACGTGCGGGCGCCTCGAGTTCAAAATGCATCCAGATCGTATTCGGACCCCACCCCAGGGAAGCTTCAAGATCGAGCTGCAGGAGGGAGGTGGATGGTATCATCTAGGTTGTGGTGTGCGATCTCCAGCATCAGTGTCTCATGAGATCCTTCGAAGGACTGGTTGCGGTAGCGTTCCAGAGGGTTGAGGTGCCAGACGCTGGGCCCAGCACCAAAGTACAATGCCGGTGCTGCAACTGCATCATCACCGCAAATACAACAAGACAGAGAAGGGCATTTCATCGGCGTTAAAGATGTCAGGAAGTGCCAGAATATGCCGCCAGACCTTGCGGAGGCGGCCTGCCATATCAGAAACTCTGGCCACATGGAGAAGCGTCCCTATAGCTATTTGTTACCGGCTCCGCCGCTGACAGCCCTGGTACAAGCAGCAAGCCCTTGAAACAGGGAGGATTAGAGGACGCACTGAAAACCCAGGGAATTGCACAAGCAAGGGGTACTATTGCCAGGTTCTTCTCCCAGGAGGGCATCCCCTTTGATAAGGTGGGATGACACATGTAGAGATCGCTCTGGAGATGCTGAGCAATGCCCCATCCCAGTCACTGGCTGTGCTTGGCTTCCCTTGCAGGTGGAATCGTCTTCCTTCTGTAGAATGATGCAGAGACTCGCGGACATTGATGGCGATATCCGACTCCCGACGTACAGCGAACTCTGCGGGCCATTGCTGGCCAAAAACGTTGAGAATCTCAAGAAAGAACTCCAACCTTTGATGCGTGCTGAGGAAAAAGAGGTAAGACTTCAAAGGCGTGACTTGCACAGACAAGAATGAGACCTTCTCCAAACAGTGGAACCTGTTATCCCCAGTTTCTAAGTCCACAGGGCTTAGCCCTTGTCATGGATGGCTGGCAGGATGCAGCAGATAGACCAGTGCTGGACTTCTTTGCAATGACGAGTGCGGGGGGGCGTTTCACAAGGAGCACTGATGCTGCTGATGGCTGCAAGACTGCCGAGTACTTGGCAGATCAGCTGGAGGCGGTCATCAAGGAGATCGGAGTCAAGAGTGTAGACCTGATGATCACCGATAATGCTATTCCTTGCCAGCTGGCGGGGGCCATCATTGAGCAGAGGTGAGCCCTGGCTCTGGGGCATGGTAGCGGAACTGCCTGGAGACAGACATTGCGGACTGGGAAACCATGGTGGCCCCTCGCAGGTATCCCAGCATCCGATAGACGCCATGTGCGGCGCATGCCGTGGACATCCTCTTCAAGGACATGAGCGAGATGTCTTGGGTGAAAGGGGACTTGTACCCATGTCTCAAGCTATGCATGTTCGTGTATGACAACCCTACGGCTGTGCGTTGCCTTTGAGATTCTTCTGACAGCCTGCCGGTGAACTGTGGTGAGTGTTTGGCGATGCCCAGTTTTGTGACTAGTGACCTGAGTCTCGGCAATGGAAACACCAATCCTGTCAAATCACTCACGATCATGCTGTAGGGGAGACTCATCTGACGTCCAAGTATTTCATGCTGGAATGGCTGCTGGAGAACCTGGAGAACCTGCAGGAAATGACTGCGGCAGCTGACTGGCAGAACTGGCTTTACGGGATGCCTTGGACTGCGCGGCAAGAACCGGACGAGATTGCCCAGCTCATTCAGAGCCCTGGGTGAAAGGGTCGCGGTCAAGCCCTTCTAGAGCTCATCAGGTACGTCAATCAAGGATGTGGGACATCCTTAAGAGGATATAAAAGCTCACTTCCCCCCTTTGCTCCCTCCCTCCAGGCCTCTCATAGACTTGTTGCACCTTGTGGCTGAAGACAGTGCCTGCACCGGTGTCCTCTATCGTCCGGTATGTGAGGTAGAGGACAACCTTGCCAGCACAGAGATCATCCCACACGCCGAAAGGCAACAGGTGCTGGCAGCTTTCCAACTGTGGACGAGGAGGTCCATCACAGACATACACCTGGCAGCGCATGCTCTACATCCCGAAAACTTTGGCGTGGAGCTCTCAGTGGAGCTCAAGGATGGCCTTTACAGGGTGTTTGAGCACTTCTACCCAGATCCCAGGGAGAACACCGCATTGCATCGGGAATTTGTGGGAGCTCCCGACAAACTGGAGAGAAGGCAACATCTACAGAGACCGGGCACGAAACCCCATCTTTGGTGGAACCTTGTGGGTGGCAGCCACAGGCATCTGACGCATGTGGCCGCCCGGCTGCTGAGCAAGCGCTGCAGCACTTCAAATCGCGTATTGACTTGCAGCCATACTCTTTCCATTCAGAGCAAGCTCTGCGCTGGGTTACCCATTAACCGTGCACTGGTCTTGGTCTACATTATTGCCAGTTCTCATTTCATTGATGCTCTTGAGGTGGTGAATGCATTCCGTGAAGATGATGAACCTGTTGATTGGCTCGCCCTGCCCTCCACTGAATTATGTTCAATTGCGAGGCGGTTCGCCTATCCCATCCTCCTACTGTACATGAAGGGAATACCATCAACTTAGAGCCGACAACACTCGGTAAAAATTCAATCATTGCCGAAACATAATCGTTAACAAAATCCCCGCGATAATGGCAAACCAAACCCCAAAGGTGGATTTTCCTGTGCCGAGCTGCATTTGGTTGCTTTGCTGGAGTGGGAGTCGATGATAGTCATTACGGTCTGGTAAGAAGTTTTGGGGCGCAAACAAGGTACCGATGCGACGCTGAATTGCGATATGGATGCCAGGGCGCGACATGCAGATTTACGAAGCACGAGCAAGAATGTCAGGATTCCACGCAAAACCACAGATGCACTTGCACGAGTTGTTACCGTGATATAATGCTCGAATTTTGAGACACAGGCAGTCTCGAGAGGCCCAGCACTTCCGGGCAGCATCATGGCCGTGTGGGTGCCCCGTGAGGGAATGCACAAGCCCATGCACAGTTTCTGAGCCCTGCATTGGTCATGTCCAGAATTGTACCGTGGAGTAGAGGTCTTGTATATACATTTGGACCACGTCGTCTCCCTGGCCTTCATGGTGACAAGCTCGGGCCGGGAGTCCAGCGTCGCAACAATGCCAGGCCCCATGCCCAGCCCCCCACCCTCCCAACACTCCCCGGCCTGGCCACGGGCCCCGACCAAGCGGCACACCGCTCCACCGGCACGAGCAGCCCGCAGACGCCCCCTCCCGACCTGCCCGTCCTGACCCCCCCTCCCGACCTGTCCGCCCTGACCCCCCTGCTGACCAGCCTCCTGGCTTGCCGCGCCCCGGCCCTCCCCCTCCACCAGCTGGACCACAAGTCTGTACACTGGCTCCTGCGCCAGCTGGAGGCGCGGGGCGCAGCCAACGCCGCGCTGTGCCTGTTGTGGAGCCTACCCCCTGCCTCCCGCCCCGCCCCCGTCGTCACGCGGGTCATGCAGGTCTGCCTGGGCCAGGGCTCCGACGCCGGCCCCGGCGCGGTGCTGAAGGTGTGGCGCCAGCTGCGGCTGGAGGGCCTGGAGGCAGACGCCACCTGCTTCAACACCGTAATCACCGCAGCAGGTGCATCGGATGTTTTACTCTTTTGTTTGAGAAGGATTGCATTGGGGTGATTCTCCAGGACACCGAGCCAGACCTCGTCGGCGTCAGCCCCGCCCGGCGCCGCCTGGGCTGGGCATGTTCGTCCTATCCATGCTGTGCCCCATCTGCTGAGTGGCGCGGTACGGAAAGAAAGGGCCAGAACTCACCCCAGGTCTTCTCATATTCCCAGCCACGCCTGTATCGATCCTGCCACCCACACTCCTCACCCGTCGCAGGCCGGGCGCAGCGCTGGGGCGTGGTGCGGTCGGTGCTGGAGGACATGCGGCGCGAGGGCGTGGCGCGCGACGTCTTCACCTACGCCGCCGTGCTTTCCAACTGCCGCGACGCCCAGCACGCGCAGCGCTGGTTCGACGGCATGGCGGCGCACGGTGAGGCCCGGGCGTGTGGGGGCTGTCTTTAGAGATGTCGGTCCGATGGTGAGTGTGTGAGCACAGCTTGGCGGCGTCCCCGCCAAAGTCCATCATCGCCCCTTCAACATTGATATCCCTTCCACATACCCTCTCACCGCCCCTTGATCCCTCACCACCACCGCCACACACCTCTGCAGGCGTGCAGCCCAACGTGCGGCACTACACCGCCCTTATCAACTGCCAGCGGCGCTGGGGTTCGGCGGGCGACGCGCTGCGCACCTTCGAGGCGATGGGTCGCGCGGGGATCGTCCCCGACGGCCCGGCTTACACGGCGGCCATTGCCGCGGCGGCGCGCCTGGCCGGCTGGCAGCGTGCCTGGGCGCTGCTGTCTGACGCGCGGCGCGGCGGCGGCGCCGCCCCCGTTCGCGCCTGGAATGGCGTCATCTGCGCCTGCTCGCGCGCGGGGCGGCTGGACCGCGCGCGGGAGGCGGCGGCGCGCATGCGCGCCGCGGGCGTGGCGCCCACCGCCGCGACCTACAACGCGCTGATCGGCGCGTGCCGTGCGCCGGGGCAGTACGCGACCGCGCGCGAGTACGAACGCGAGATGGCGCGCGCGGGGCTGCCCGCCGACGACTTTACGCTTTCCGCGCTCTTTGGCGCCTGCGCCGCCGACGGGCAGTGGGAGGCAGCGCTGGACGCCATGCGCGCCGCGCGCGCCACGGGGCGCCGTCCAGGTGTGCAGGCGCACAACGCGCTGCTGCGCACGCTGGCTGGCGGCGCGCAGTGGCGCCACGCGCGCGCGGTGCTGGAGGGCATGGCCGGCGGGGAGGGGCCGGCGCCGGACGCCGCCTCGTTTGCAGCCCTGATCCTTGCGCTGGAGCGGGGGGGAAAGTACCAGGAGGCCTGGGAGGCGTACAACCAGCTGCAGGCAAGAGGGTGTGGAAGTCTATGTGTGGGATGGTGGGTGTGGGTGGGAGGAGGGTTGATAAAGTGGCTGCAAGGGGCCCTGATGAAGCTTTGGCTGAACTCAGGAGGGTGTCTGGCGCTGTGGGTGCCTGAGTGCACCTGCGTGACAGGTGCTGCTCAGACGTGAGGGGATCCTCCTTTCTTGGCCACCTGCACCATTTGCTTGCCGCAAACAGCCTCGCCACCCAAATCCATGCGCACAGGCGCGGGGCCTGAAGCCGACAAGCGACACGCTGTGTGCGCTGCTGAGAGCCTGCGAGGCGGGGCAGCAATGGGAGCGCGCCATCGACCTATTCAACCAGCTCAAGGTGAGGGCGAGCTTGGAGTGGAAGGGAGGCGTGCTCTGTAGGGTCGCTACCCATGACAAGTCCTCGGGGCCCTCACTGTCACATCTCCCCCCCGTCCAACACCCACTTTCCCATTTCCACCCCGCGCGCAGGCCCAGGCCCAGGCGGAGCTGCCGCCCTCGGGCATGGCCCTGCGGTCCATCCTCTACTCCATGCCCCTGCTGATGCATGCGCTGCCGCCAAGCCTGGTGGCCACGGCTCGAGCTGCCGTGGAGTCTGGGCGCAAGACGCGAGCGCTGCTGGACTAAGGGGACGGAGGGTCGTGGGGTTTGGTGCCCGGCTTGCCGCACGCGGTGTATCGCGGGCTGTCGGTCTGATGGGATGAGCCCTAGAAGTGTGCAGGCCCCGAGTCACAACAGGAGCCCATGCCTTCTGACCAACTGCCGCTTGGCTTTCAATGGTGCTCATGACTGGTTGCTCAAATCGCTTCGGCAAAGCAGAAAAGGCAAAGCGTAAGATGAAAGCGAGCGGGGTGAGCAAAGAGCTTGTCACTGCAAAGCACCCGGGGAAAAAAGCACATGCATCTCACAGCCGAGGCTGTGGATTGGCTTGACTTCAGAAAGCATGGAGAGGCTGAGCTCCGTGGCACAGGCTCTGAACCTCTGCCATCGAGCAGCCCCACAAAAGGGACGAAGGGCCTGCAATGGCCCCCCTCAACACGATGTCAACACGATGTCAGAAGCAGGACTCCTGGATGGCGGTGATGACATACAGACCGGTCCAGTAGGCCACAAGCAAGCCCAGGCCTGCTGGCCCCTGGGCCCACACCAGGATCGCAGCCGCCCACACGCTCAGCACACTGCCCACGTACTGGGGGTGGGACACGACGTTGAAGGGGAAGCCCTCCACCCAGGGCACCTTGTGGCCCAGCTTGAAGCCATAATACACCCCGGCGTGCCCGATTGCGCGGTAGATGCCGATGTTCAGCGCCTGGCATGAGGGGGCGGGTGAGGGTGGGGTGCTGTGAGCCGCCTCAGGAAGGGTTTGGCACGATGCACATCCTCCCGTACTTGAAACAGCAAAAAATACTACACATGTCGTCCCTGGCCGCCTAGGAACCTCCCCATGGCAAATGGCATGCCCCCAGTACCTGGCCGGCAGCCAGCAAGACCAGGGAGATGCCAGCCGCAAAGGGGGAAATGCTCCCCAGGATGACTCCCTCAGGCTTTTTGACGCTGTACCAGTAGATCACCGAGGAGAATTGCAGCACTGCAAGCTCCAGAGTGAGGTGAGGGGTGCGCGGCTGTGAGCAGGTGAGGCCACTCTCCAGAGAGGGGTTCCAGCAAAGTCGGCCACCACTGGCCTCACCCCCCGGCGACGTACCCTTGAGGAGCCAAGCTGCTGTTTCAAATCTTTGAACAGACTTCTTTCCGAACGTTTTTAGCCATGTCGAGCTGTTGAACCAGATGTAGGCATATAGGAGGTGGGGAAGGGCTAGGGTGGTGATCACATACCAGTCCTCGGGCGTCGCGTTGCTGATCGACGACATCGTGGATCTCAGGTGATCCAACTTCAATCCAGGCTTACAGCCTTGCGGGTTGGATGCCTCTGCCTCTTGATCAGGTGGGTCGAAGGGGTGTATCCGAATCAGGGCGCAGGCGCCGGCGGTGAGTAGAGGTGCTGGAGTATGAAGCGGCGCAGCAAGGAGGGCAACTTCATGCATGCTCAGGTCAAGACAAAACAAAGCCTGACAGAATTCCCTCGCCATTGTTTTTCCTTGAATCCCATCTCCTATTGTAGAGGCAGCATCGCAAACAAAGTTGTAACTTGTTGAAGTGAGGCTCTGGAATATATACACCTTACTACTTTGATGGGTGAAAATATGCACTGCAGATGCGCACCTCCTCGCATTGTCTGGCATACCCAATCAAGGCATGATTGCGTGTGCCCACCTTGACAGGCTTCAGGTATCATAAAACCGGCTTGCTGTCACCAGGGACTGGCGGGAAGGCCGGTGCTGCTGTGGTGGTGAGTAAGGACCGATCTCCCATCGCAACGTGCAGAAACGAGCCGAGAGTCTGGGTAGCATCTCACCTCCTGTTCTATTTACATCATCCATTACAAATGTAATCGCATCGCATGACATCCAGGGACCGCCGCACGCTGCCCACCTCCCCCTTCGACGGGGGAGGTCCCCAGGCGCACCCCATTCCGATCCGCAGTCCGGGTGGGAGCAGTCCAGGCTCATTTCGTAGCCCACCCTTCGGTCAAGATACAGCATCAGATACAGGGCGCAATGCCGCCGGGTCCTATGGCACGCACGCCTTCCTGCTGCAGGGCACGGGGAGCTGGCACCCGGCGGTGGGATCTTTACAGTCCAAAGTACAGGCCTTGCAGGTGGGCAAGGGGCGGCACGCTAGAAGCCATGGGATGCATATGCCAGAAGCTGGCGTGGCACCGTGCAGGGATGCACGGCGTGCTGATGGGAGGAGTGCTGCGCCGGATTCGGGGGAGCAGCACACCGAGCTAGGGTTCCGAGAGAGGGAGGCCGGGCCCGGCGCCCAGCGGCGGGAACCCCAGGGCATTACGACATGCCATGCATGCAAATCTCCATGCCTCGTAACCCCTGGCGTACCCGCAGGAGAAGGCCCCGGAGTCGGCGCTGACGGCCTCCCTGCTGCAGGACGAGGAGGCTTGCCCCGCCAGCCCGCCCGAGGGCGCCTGGGCGCCCTCCAGCCCCCTGCACCCCGCCTCCAGCCTCATGCGCTCCACGAGCCGCACCACGCGCCTGCTCAGCACCATCCAGGAGGAGCAGGCCGCCGTGGAGGCCAAGGTGGCGACGGCGCGCCGCGCCCCCACCCCCGCCAGCAAGGCCATCGTGTTTGGGCTGGTCAACGCTGTGGCCGCGGTGCCCAGCTTGATCGCCTACGCCGCCATCGTGTTCAAGGTGGGGAGGGCGTCGAAGGGTGGAGGGGATGAGTGTGATGCCAGGCCCTGGGGAGCGCCGAGTTCCCCCCCTGCCCTTTGGGAGGTCACCTGCAGCTCCCCATCTCAAGTCTTCATCTTCCACTCCGACTCCCCACAGGACCCGATCTACACCCCCTACCTGGACCTCCTCTGCAAGTTCTTCTTCGTTTCCAGTGCCGTTCACCAGCTGGTTTTCGTCTGCCTCTCCGCCCTGCCCTTTGCCATCGGCCAGGTCCAGGACGTGGGCCTCATCTTCATGTCCGCCATGGCCACGAGCATCGCGGGCCTGGCCACTGCACAGGGACAGGGCGCTGACGTGGCGCTGGGCACCAGCCTGCTGACAATGACCATCAGCACCACCGTGGTCGGCATTGCCACCCTCCTCGTCGGTGAGCAGGCGGCGAGGCGGGAGGGATCCAGTGCATGTACTTTGGATGCGGTGGGTGGGATGAAGGGGTTGAGGAGTGTGGATGAGAGCCCACGCAGGCGCCTTCGGCGATGGGCGCGTCACAGGCCACCGAATGCACCCTGCACTGTGCGACGGCAATTCCGGCGCTGACACACAACCTTGGGGCGGGCGGTGTGGAGGTGCACCTGCTCGCTGGCGCTTACTCTGAGGCATAGAGGACCCAATCCTTTCCCACTCCCGCCCAATCCACCCAGCGCGGTACAAACTGGCGGAGCTGGTTCAGTACCTGCCCCTCCCCGTCATCGGAGGGTACCTCGGCTTCGTCGGCTACTTCTGCATTGCCTCGGGTCTGGCGCTGGCATGCAGCGTTAGCATCGACACGATCTCCAGGTGATGCCCTCGGGGGGGAAGGCGTAGTGTACTCTGTACGCCTTTCTTAGCTCTCGGCCTGTCAAGTACACGAGAAAATGGTGGGGAAAGGGGTCGCATATCCCACCGCAAACCCAGTGTATGCTCGGCAACTGGGGCATCATACTGTCACTGAGTGGGTTGCCTCCCTTTCAAGGCCCCTCCTCCACACATCCTCGCTCTCAGCTGGGCCAACCTGGCGAGCGTGGACGCCCTCACCAAGCTGGTCCCCGCCGTGCTTTCCACGCTGGCCATGATCATGACCATGGAGCACTTCAACCACCCGCTGGCGCTGTCCGGGGTGCTCACAACCATCGTCCTCGCGTTCCACGCGGGGCGCCTGCTGCTGGGCTGGAGCCTGGAGGACGCCATGGACAGGGGCTGGGTGCTGAGGCCGGCGGTGAGCTTGGTGGGGGGGGAGGGATTACGGTGCGCAACCTTCCCATTATGCATGTGGGGTGACGCTGCAAGGGACCAGGGGCGCTGTGGGATGGACCTTTTTCTTGGGTGGGTCTGCCAACCGGATGTAGCAGACTTTGTCGCCGCTGTGTCCTTGGGCTGGTCTGAGGAGGTGCAGCGCCCTCATTCTAACAGATGCGGTCCGTCGGACCCACTCGATCCACGGATGCACCTGAATGATACCCCCCACTCCTTGCAACCCAATTCCCAGGAAGGTAAGCAGGAGTTCTGGGAGCTGTGGTCTCTGTTCAACATCCATGACTTCAAGCTGGACGGTATCTTGGTCTCGGCGGGTCTTGCCCAGATAGGCAAAGTAAGTGGGGCGAGGGCTGCATGCTATGCGCTTCGTGATGGGTTCCCATGTTCCACAGGGGTCATGAAAGTGGGAATACGCCACAGCCGGGCCCCTGCTCCACCAACCACGCCGTGCCTCGCGCTTGCCCCGCAGCTGGCGGGCCTGATCCTGGTGGTGTGCTTCGGCAGCTGCATGGACGTGGCTGCCATCCAGCAGGACCTGCCGGAGCGCATTGATTTCGACCACGAGCTGGTCACCGTGGGTGAGCAGGGGATTGTGGGTAGATAGGGAGAAGAGTGTGGGAACACGGTCTTCTTGATGGGGCAATGGCAGGGGGTGTGGGAGGGGGTCATGGGCGGATGTGGGAGACAGCTTGGCAATAATATCGGGGATGTATGTGCCAGCCCGAGGCATGGGCCATGCCCTCGAGAGTTCCCCGGCTCCAACTGCCCTTTCAATCCCCCAGGAGTCTCCAATGTGATCACCGGGCTGACTGGCATTGGGTACTGCGGCAGCTACATCTTCAGGTGAGGCAGCGTATGTCAGAGGTCCGGCTTGCCCTGGTTCCTCATTCAGGAGCCTGTCCAGCCCCAGATGCCCGTCGGCTCAGAATCCAGCGGTGGACTCGCGGCCTGCTGCTGATGGATGTATGGCTAGGTTCGCATCCCAGGGCCTACCCCACCACCCCTCCCTTCCCTCTGTCCACCCAACAGCCAGACCATCTTCACGATGCGGGCGGGCGTCTTCAGCCGCTGGAACGGGATCATGGTGGCGGCCGTGGAGCTCACCATCTTCCTCCTCCCCTTCTCCATCGTCCAGGTATGCGGGGTGGCGTTCTTTTGTAGCCAAGGACTGCAGTGGGCTCAGTCCTCGCACTCTGGGCCTTCCGCCGGGATGCATTTGGAGCTGCGGGTTGCATCCTGCCGCCTAGTTGTTTGCATTTTGTGTATCACGCCGACCAACTAGTCAAGGACGCAATGACGACCCCTCAGTGCATTTCCCACAGACTGCTTCCCCGCCACTCCCCATCAGCCCTCCTCTCCTCCAACCCTCTTCCCCTCCCCCACCCCCCCCCGCAACCATAGTACATGCCCAACTTCTTCTTCGGCGCGCTCCTGGTCTGGTTTGGCGTCGAGATCTCGCGCGACTGGCTCTTCCTTTCTTTCTACAAGCTGACGCGCATCGAGTATGGCGTGCTCTGGCTCACCTTTGCCTTTGTCATGCAGCTGGGCCTAGAAGGCGGCATCTTTGCCGGCATCGTGCTGGCCACGCTCTACTTCACCTACGCCTACGCCCAGAGCCAGATCAGCGGCCTCAGGATCTTCCACACCATGACCAGCAACGTCGTTCGCACCAGTGAGGGGGGCGACGGGGCCTGGGGGCGCGGAGGGTGGGGAGCGACGGGTTTGCTGGATTGCATGCGCTGCCCTGCACACTGCAGCGCATGAAGCGCCACAATCAGTCGCTGCCTCATGCAGCACTCTCCTCCCCAAGTGCCCTCCCAGTCTGCAATGGGGGTGACTGCTCAATGTCCCTCAAACCATCTCCGTCCACTCTACCTCCCCCCCCCCCCCCCCCCTAAACCCCCTTCTGCGACATCCCACAGTGGACCAGCAGGCGGCGCTGCAGGTGTTTGCGACGCACTGCGTGGTCGCCCGCTTCCAGGGCTTTGTCTTCTTCGGCTCCGCCCACGCGCTCAGCCGGCGCATGGACGTGGTGGCGGGGGCGCTGGTGTCCGACCCCAGCGCGGGGGACGCCGACGCGCCGCCGCCCGCCGAGCTGGCGCTGGCCGAGGCGGCGGCGCGCACGGGCGAGGCCTTCTCCGGCACGCGGCACACACAGGCGGTGGCCGCGCTGCGCGCGGCGCCGCGCTTCCTCGTCCTCGACTTCACGCGCGTGCGCGGAATGGACGCGACCGGCGCGCGCACCTTTGCCGTGCTGTGCCGCGACCTGCTGGCCCTGGGCGTGACCCCCCTGCTGGCCGCGCTGGACCACCACGGCGTGCGCCCGCTGCTCGCCGCGCACGGCGTGCCTATGGGCCGCCGCGCCTGGCCGCCCGAGGTGGGCGCCGGCGCGGGGGCCGGCGGCGACGGCGCCGGATCTGAGTCCGCCGCAGGCGCCGGCGGCGGCTGGGCCGACGCGGCTGGGCCGCTGCCCTCGCACGACTCCGGGTCGCTGGCGGAGGTCATGCGCCTGCCGCACGCGGCCTGGACCGCGCTGCCCCCCGGCGCCGAGACGGCGCGCGGCGGCGCCGACGCCGCGCTGGTCTTCGACGGACTGCAGGCCGCGCTGCGCTACGCGGAGGACCAGTATGTGTCCACCGCGGTGCGGTACGGGCTGTGCCGCCCGCCCCTGGCGCGCCTGACCCTGGCCGACCTTGTCCGCGCGCACCTGGACAAGCTGCCGGTGGTGGCCCCGGGCGCGGCCGACGACGTGGCCGCCACACTGGTGCAGTACCTGGACAGCAGGGTGCTGCAGTACGGGGAGGTGCTGTGGAGGCTGGACGCGCCCGCGCAGCAGATGTTCATCGTGGAGAAGGGGTCGCTCAGGGTGAGCGGCGTTTGTGGGTGTTGCGGGGCGGCGCTCGCCTCTCCTGGTGCCGGGATCTGAGCCGCGCCAGGTGGTGCCCATGCTGATTGCCCCCATCGCCGGCGATGGGGTTGAGATGGCCAGCCTGGGTCGGTCCCTCGCAGGCCCGCCCCGAGCACTGCCGACTCATGCTCCCCCCCTTCACACACCTCCAATCACCCAGGTGGACCAGCACCGCTTTGGCGCGGCGGCGGCAGCGGACCGCGCCGAGGACCCCGACGCCGGGGTCGTGTCCGCCGAGGCCGCGGGGCGCTCCTTCGAGCTGGGCCCCGGCTGCGTGGCGGGGTCCACCGACTTCTTCCTGGCGCGGCCCCACGGGTCGCAGGCGGTCTGCTCCAGCCCCGTGGCGCGCGTGCTGGCGCTGACGCGCCAGGGCCTGACGCGGCTGGCGGCCGAGGTGCCGCAGGTGCTGGCCGTGCTTCAGGTCATCATCATGCGCGCCAACACGCTGGACCTCACGGTCGCGGCGGAGGTGGGGCATGCGGGGCAGGTTGGCGACTGAACGAGGCGCGGGCCGAGGGGGCGGAGGGAGCGGGGACCCTGCTGGGTCGTGTGCCGGCCTCCCTGTGCCTGGAGCAGAGCAGGGCCGAGGGATGGCCTCAGACACCTGCCTGCCTGCTTGCCGGCTTGCCGCACGCGGCAAGCCCTCGTTCCCCCCGTGTGAGCACTGAACTGCCTGGCCCTCCCAGACCCTGTATGCGCCCACAGGCCCCGCTCGGCACCACCGACGGAAGGGCGAGGCGTTACACTGAGCAACGGCACAGGCACTCGGTGCTCAGCAGTGCTTCTAGGGCAGCTCCTGACCGGACAGACACAGGGGCACGGTAGACAGGATGAGGGGCGCACGGCAGGGGTGACGTAGGAAATCTGGAATAAGGGGCCAGCCTCTGGAACGCCCAGATAAGGCAGAATCAAAAGTCTCGTAAGTATGAATGGGAAAGTGAAGAGAGGGAGGAGGGGAGTCCACGGTTCAGAGGGAGTGGTAGTTCCTGGTTTGAGAGTGGGCGCTCCAGGGTGGGCTGGCCTATACGGCGGGCACAATACCGTCCAGGCCGTTCAGGCCGGACTCGGTGTCCATATCCATGCTGCAGTGGCGCGCCCGGACGTGGCGGGGCTGCTCCTGGGTGGGGCCGTCGTCGAGCGGGGCCGACGGGGTGGATTGGGGCGCGGGGCAGCTGGGGGAGGGCGGCGGCATGCCCGGCCGATCAAAAGGGAGGGCGGCGACCTCTGGCACGCAGGTGATGCCCTGTGGCGAGGGGGAAGTGTGGGCAGGTGGTCGGGAGATGGAGGGGTGCGGGAGTGAAGACTGCCCAGCCAGGGTTGCACCGGGTCGGCCCAAGGCTGCCAGGGTGCACACTGGCACCAGCATCGCTGGTTTCACCAGTTCAGGGCAACCCGGTACTGGTGTACCAACCCACCAGGAGATGCTCGGCCAGCTCCTCGGCTCCGACTTGGGCACGGTAGCTCAGCATGCGCAGCATGCTCAATTCCATGCGGTTCAGCTCGTGCAGGCTCACCCCGCCGACGTGCGCGTCTGGAAAGATGGAGCGATGGATCGGGGGTCTCAGTGCTGCAGGGGTTGGTAAGGACATTGCAGGGCAACGTTATTCCCGTGCAGCACAACCCATGCACACGTCACCATCCCAACGAAAGTCATCATAGCAATACTCACAGTGGTTGTTGCTGAAGCAGCGATCGTCCACCAGCTTAGCCGCGATGACGGTGCCGGTGAGGAGCAAGCGGTGCTTGCTGGTGGACGTCACCGCCATGCCGCCCATGGCAGCCAGGCGCTTCATGTAGACGTAGGCATAGGCCAGGCATGCCGGGGAGCAGCGGCAGTACTTGAGCAGGCGCCCCATGTAGGCCCCCAGCCCGATGCGAGGTGGGGAGGCCGAGTGCAGGGGGATGGCGTCGGCGCTCCTGGCATGGTTGGGCTCGACCACGCTCGCCTCGATGGCCTCTGAAAGAACGCTGGGGAAGCTGCAGGATGCTAGGATGGAAAGCTCGGGGGGGGACTGCAGGTGTATGTGACCAGCCTGCACCATGGCTCCTCTGGACGCAGCTCCGATATACCCTGTGGACGAGGAGCGGCGATTCGATTCGATACGTCCTGCTGTGCTGAGCACACATTACTTCTCCACTGCTGATCGTGAAACACGCTGGCTCGCCCCTCGCCCCACCTGTCGAGGCTTGCGTTCGCCCGGGTGATTTCCCGGCGATGTTGCCGCAGATCCGAAGACGACCGATCTAGACACGATACGTACCCTAGAAGTAGCCCGACTGCGGCTCTAGCGAGGTTGCGCTTGTCAAAATTCAAGTCCGACCCTGCTCCGATGCGAAACTAGGCTCTGAAAGGCGCTCCCGCTTCGCCCGTATCTTTCCGGAGGGAGGGGAGGCCTCACAACTCCGGGCAGATTCGTTTGACCCTGGATTCGGCCCCAGCCCTTGGCCGAGAGCAGCTTGAGATCTGCTCTTCCCCGCTGTCCCGCATTCCCGCTTTCCTCCTGAGAATCTATGCTACCAAAGTTGCGTCCGGAGCTCACTGCAGGCGATCCAAGCCGTTGGCAGCCCCGCGCACCCCCTCCGCGGCCCTGAAGCCATTGCCTGGCACAGAATCGTCCCCAGCATGCCGTGCACGCGCATCCTGGGCCCTCGCACCTACAAACTCCAGCACATGGGAGGCAACCACGTCCGGGTGCTCCACATGCGCCAGGTGCCCGCAGTCCTCCACCCACACCAGCCGCGCGCCCGGCAGCGCCTCCACCAGCTGCCGTGCGTTCTTCGCCCCCGGCAGCACCCGGTCCTGCCTGCCCCACAGGACCAGGCTGGGCGCCGCCAGCTGCGCCAGCCTGCCGCGCACATGGTAGCCCCCCGAGCGCATGAAGGCCAGCATGCAGGCCTCCCAGTCTGCGGCGTGCGTGTGCAGCCGCCCGATCTCAGTCATGTCCTCCACCGCAGCCGCATCCTGGGCGTGGCACGACATGTCGCAGGCGCTCCGGCGCAGCCAGCGCGAGCGCAGCGCCCTCACGCCCAGCCGCGCCGCGATCTGGGGCAGGCTGCTCAGCATGCCGATGCCATCCTTCATCACCTGTAGAAAGCGGGGAAGGGGGGGATGTTGTGGGTGGTCCGGTGCCGACAGCCGTAGACCTATGAACTTGGAAGGCGGCCGCCTGCATCTGTAGAGGCAAACATGTGGAGCGGCTGCTTGCTGGCCCTCCTGTTCCTCCCTGCCATGTGGTTGCCGTGAACCCCACCTGGGCATCCAGCAGCACCAGCCCATTCACAGCATGCGGGTACCGGGCCGCAAAATCCACGGCTACTGCTCCGCCCAGGCTGGCTCCCAGCACAGTGACAGGTTGTGGCACATGCTGTTCCAGGAAGGCCATCAGGTGCTCCGCCCTCTCCTCTGGGCCTGCACGAGGACGAGGCCAGCGGAGTTGAGAGTGGATGGGCTGTCACACAGTCAGCGTCCTGGAGAGGCACTCCTCGGCACTAGCCACCTCGGTTGACAGGCCACTGGGCTCCTCAGAAAGCAGCAAACGTAGTGTTGTTCCTCTACACTGCTCACCGAGGGTGGTGGGGTGCAGCAGGGGGAGTCCGGATGAGCCTGTGAACCCGCACCCCACCGCGTCCATCGCGTAGACATCCACGTGGCCTTCGAGCAGGGGCAGGAGCCGCCTGAACTCCAGGCAGCTGCTGTCGAAGCCGTGCAGGAGCAGCACCTGGGGTCGGCTGGGGTCCGGCTGGCGCGGGCCCACAAATGCAGTGTTGATGGGGCCTAGGCGGGGGTGGCTAACCACCACCCGCTGCACCCTGGCCAAAAGCGCATGTGAAGTGGGATCCCTGATGGCTGCCACATGCTCCTGGGACACGACCCCAGCTGCAGGGGCCGGTGGCCCATCCACACTCGCAACGCCCTGCAATGAGGGGGTGCATGACCTCATTGGGTGCCCAGTTGGAGACCTGGGGGAGAGGTAATGCGATAGCTCTCACCTCACCGACCTTGCATGTTGGCATCCTATGCGGATGATGATGCTTTCGGCGTCGCGCCTTCTCGTTTGGTGGCCCGATGGACCCCCTTTGCATGGCATGGAAGGCATGCCCCGATCTGGATGTGCCATGCGGACGGAGGCAGGGGATTGTGGTGCAAGCACTGGCGACAAAGCTTGATGACATGCTTGATGGTATAAATCGAGGTAATGTCACTTCTTCCTGCGAATGTGGGGATTAATGGAGGCGTTACACCCAAATTGTTGTTGCCCCCTTGGGGGGCGAATTTGTGGCGCGAGCAAAATGCGCTCCGAAAATTCGAAATCACAGCGGAGCGGAGGTGATGGTGTCGGGCCAGCGCTGCATGGCCCCGGGAGCGGGCGCATCAATCTCATCACTCTACAGGCTTCAATTTGATGCGCTTGTCGCGGCAGGGATGCGTGCACGGACACTGTGAACGTTGAGAGCCAGTCCCGATGTACATCCAGCAGGCAAGCCTGATCCCCGTGGGGAAGTGCATTGCGCAAGCCCGGTAGGCATAATGCATGATTAAAGGTTGATTTGGGATCCCAGTACCCTCGCAGGTGATCATCGAGGGTTTCAAGTCGTACAAGGATCAGACCAGTACCGAGCTCTTCAGCAACAACATAAACGTCGTAGGTATGTCATACGCATGCAAGCGGAACAGTGTTCGGAGTGCATTACAATGCGTCTGTGCTCGCGGGACTCCAGCCCCAACTGGTGGGCCGCATGTCGCGGAAGTGGATCGCGCCGTTCTCTTGATTCTAGCAGCCATGCTGCCCTTACTGCCACCTCCCCACGTCCGCACACTTGCCAGTGGGAGCGAATGGCGCTGGAAAGTCAAACTTCTTCCATGGTGAGGCTCCCATGGAAGCCAATCGATGCGCTGCCCCTGCAAAACTGTGCCTCCTGACTTACACCATTACGCCATCCTCCATACCTGTGCAGCCATCCGCTTTGTGCTAAACGACCTCTTCACCACCCTCCGCCAAGAGGATCGAGAGCGCCTGCTGCATGTAGGTGTTGGCAGATATTGGCTGCGCTGGCTGAGCTGCCTTATCTGCCAGTCCTGCCGTAGTGCCTTGACAACCTGCAATCTGCATGGGCGGCGGCACTGACACAAGTCTGGCCCAGGGCTGGCGATTGACGTGGCACATGCTTCCCTCCACCTTACCAGGAAGGAGCAGGGAATGCGGTGACCTCTGCGTATGTGGAGCTGGTGTTTGACAACAGCGATGGGCGCCTGCCCATCGACAGTCGGGAGGTGCGGCTGCGACGCTCCATCGGTCTGAAGAAGGATGAGTACCAGCTGAACAAGCGAGTGGTCACGTAAGTGCCGCTCGGTGGCTGTGCGAGGGCTGGGCATGTTGATGAGTCAGTGGTCCCACGCAGCTCCTCCCCAAGATCCAGGGGCTCACGAGGGGGAAGCTGCTGGGCACAGCATCATCTTGCATCCCACAGCGCCAAACCCCACTGCACTATTCCCTGCTCTGCAGCAAGGCGCACGTCATGAGTCTGCTGGAGACGGCCGGCTTCTCCCGTGCCAACCCCTACTACGTGGTGCAGCAGGGCAAGGTACGGATGCGCTGGGAGGGAGGTGCTGTTCTCGACACGACTGGCGTCACTGATCTGGATCGTGGCGTCTCAGCGGAGGCCATGGGCCCCACAGCGCGCCAGCTCCCATGCCTCACCCACCGTCTACACATCTTCGCAATCGGATACCCATGCCCCCCGCCCCCCCCCATCGCCGACAGATCATGGCCATGGCCAACATGAAGGACGGCGAGCGCCTGGAGCTGCTCAAGGAGATCGGGGGCACTCGCGTATACGAGGAGCGCCGCCGGGAGTCCGAGAAGCTGATGGCGGAGTGCGAGACCAAGCGCGAGACCATCCAGGGCCTGGTGAGGGACTCGTGTGGTGGAAGGGTGGGCGGAGGGCAGGCAGGATGGGTGCTGTGTGCCATGAATGATGCTGGGGCGTGGGAGTTTTGGTGTTGGCTGGCTTCTATGCTGGGGAGTTCTTAAGACGGGACTGAACCATGTGCCAGCCAGGCAGAATGCACAGCGGGCAGTCCTGCATCCCAGCGATGCTCTCGTGCCAGGATGCATGGCCCTCCGCAACTCCCACCTGCTGCTGCCACTGGCTGCCGTCCCTCCGTCCCCGCAAGCATCGCCCCCTGCTCCCCCACTTCTGCGTACCCGAAAACAAACCCACACCCGCCCTCTATCCTCCCTCAGGTGGACCAGCTGGACGCCAAGCTGGCGGAGCTGGCCGCCGAGCAGAGCGAGCTGGAGTCCTTCCAGGCCGCGGACCAGCGCCGCCGCGACCTGGAGTTCGCGCTGCTGCACCGCGAGCGCGCCGAGCGCGGCGGCGCCTGGGACGGCGCGGCCGAGGCCTGCGTGGCGCGGGCCGCGGCCGTGGCGGCGGCGCGCGACGCGGTGCGCGACGCCGAGGAGCGCGTGCGAGAGGGCGAGGCGCGCGAGGGCGCGACGGCGGCGCGCGCCGCGGAGCTCGCCGCGCGCCGCGCCGTGGTGGAGGCCGAGAAAGCCGAGGCGCTGCAGCGCCGCGCCGCGCTGGAGCTGGACGTGCGCGAGCTGGAGCGCGGCATCGCCGGCACCAAGGCCGAGCAGGTCGGGAGTAGGAGGGAGGGTAAAGGGGTGGGGGTGGGGTGGGCAGGCTATGAGCTGTGGTGGTCGTGGGGTCGGCCCTGATTTCCAGCCTGGCAAGCACACGAATCATGCGACTCGACACTGTCACCATGCACTCCCTCCTCGAACCCCACCCACTCATTCCACCCCCTACAGGCGGAACT